>NC_134456.1:208761305-209071557 GCF_047948215.1 Lycorma delicatula | reverse complement strand
AAATAATTCTGAAAACTCAAGGTTATATAACATTTATTTAATCAATAAGCTAGCTATTCTTATGGAAATTAATATAATTTATTTATGTTTACAAAACTTTAAATTTATAATCTACTAAAAATAAAATATAATTTTGAATTAAATAGACTTTCCGTAAATAGAAAATAAATTTTGTTTATATTTTTTTTTTGTCTTCAGTCATTTGACTGGTTTGATGCAGCTCTCCAAGATTCCCTATCTAGTGCTAGTCGTTTCATTTCAGTATACCCTCTACATCCTACATCCCTAACAATTTTTTTTACATATTCCAAAGGTGGCCTGCCTACACAATTTTTCCCTTCTACCTGTCCTTCCAATATTAAAGCGACTATTCCAGGATGCCTTAGTATGTGGCCTGTAATTCTGTCTCTTCTTTTAACTATATTTTTCCACATGCTTCTTTCTTCATCTATTTACCGCAATACCTCTTCATTTGTCACTTTATCCACCCACCTGATTTTTATCATTCTCCTATAGCACCACATTTCAAAAGCTTCTAATCTAAAATTGTTTATATTAAAAAAATATAACTGATCTAAATTTGCTGTACTGTATCAATTTTTTTGAGTAAGAATTTAACAAATTAAGATGAAAAATTAAATACTACCTGGTATATTAATAAGCATCAACTTCTGTAAAAATCATCGTTATACGTCCATAGAAATGTGAATTTGGGTGTCTTTATGATTTTGGGTAGACTGTTTTAACATGTTTTGTTGTAATTCGGCTAATCATGGATACCGAAACTCGCACTACAAATTTCAGTAAATTTCCTTAATCTTTATGCAACTAGTCCTTTCGAATAAGATAATTAATGTGGTTTTTCAAAGCGTCAGTCGAAATTTCTATCCGTCTTCCGCTTCGATGAAAATTGGTGACACTGTTACTTTCCGATTTACACTTTTTGATCCTTTTTTTTCCTTTTTAGCCTCCGGGAATTACCGTTAAACTATTACTTCAGAAGATGAATGAGGATAATATGTATGAGTGTAAATGAAGTGTAATGTTGTACAGTTACAGTTCGACCATTCCTGAGATGTGTGATTAATTGAAACCCAACCACCAAAGAATACCGGTATCCATGATGTAGTATTCAAATCCGTATAAAAATGACTGCCTTTATTAGGACTTTAACGTTGGAACTCTCGACTTCCAAATCAGCTGATTTGAGAAGACGCGTTCACCACTTGACCAACCCGGTGGTTACACTTTTTGATCCACCTATAAAAATTTGCATAGTTATTTCACTTTTTACCATACCATTTTACTATCTGCGAATGAATATCGACCTGCGAAAGATTTTTATAACTTCAGAAAATAAAGTTCTTTTCACAGCACGTTGTTTGTTCTATTGTAAACGTAAAAAAGGATCCGACATTTTGAAATGAACTAAAAAAGTTAAAATAATGGAAATTCTTTTTAAAATGCTGATTTTTTAACGTCAGGAGTGCCAACTTGAACGTCAGACAGTTTCAATTTATTTTATTATATACTTTTTTGCCGTTGCCGGTTTTTTTCCTGTTTCAGCCTCCGGGAATTACCGTTCAGGTATTACTTCAGAAGATGAATGAGGATGATATGCACGAGTGTAAATGAAGTGTAGTCTTGTATAGTCTTATTCAACCATTCCTGAGATGTGTGATTAAATGAAACCTCAACCACCAAAGAACACCGGTATCCACAATCTAGTATTCAAATCCATATAGATAATCAAAACATGTTATGATTAAGGAAATTTACTGAAATTTGTAGTGCGAGTATCGGTATCCATGATTAACCGAATTACAGCAAAACATGTTAAGACAGTCTACCCAAAATCATAAGACACCGAATTCACATTTATATGGACGTTAAACGATGATTTTTACAGGAGTTAATGCTTATTAATATACCAGGGAGTATTTAATTTTTCATTTTAATTTATTCAAATCCGTTTAACTGCGTTTACTAGGATTTGAACCCTAGAACTCTCGACTTCCAAATCAAGAGTTAATTTAATACTTTATAATCAGATAAATTAATAAGAATAACATTAATGTGCATAAAAGTAATATGGAATACTGATAAATTTAATCTTGGTTAGCCGAATGTTAGTAATAGGGTGAGAACTGATCATTTAATTATATAATTTGTGTTTGCCTCAATCATCTAGTGTTTTCATTGATTTTTAACATAGTAATATGAAAACGTAGAATACTTGAAATGTTATCAATATCATTTTGTATTGTTGCGAATGTAAAGTTTTCTATAACGAAGCTCATAACACTTAGCACATATATATGCTAGTATAAAATTCAAAGATTTCTCGGTTTAGCCCGGTATTTGATCCTGATAAAGTTATTTAATTTTGATGTCAGAACAAGAAAAAATGTCTTTATGAAAAATACAAAATTATCTGCAAATGGAGAGTAACTTTTTTAAACGACAAGAACCTTTTTCGATTTGATCCTGTGCTATTTCTAGTACTTCTGTACCGAGTTCTTATTTTAATGTTGGCATATCCATCATGTACTCCTTTTATTCCTTATTTTGGTTGTTTTTGTACCACTCTTCATTAGTCATTTTCTAACAAACATTCCTTAACAGTATACAAATTATTTACTTTCAATCATATACAGAATGTCCCAAGAAAGAAACGGAGAAACTTTCGAGACATGTTCTACTGGTGAAAACAATAAATAACGTTCATATAAACATAAGTCTGTAAACGCATTGTTTTCGAGTTACGGGTAGCGAAAGATTTCGCTCGGATTTAGAAGAAATTGGTATTCTTTAAATAAAAAGAATCACTACTGTAATTTTTGGGAACCAAATTAAGGACTAAAGTTGTTGGTTTCTTATGTAATTTAAGTCAAAAAATAGGATAAAATAGATCCCAGAACCGTAACTCCAGTAGTGTTTAAAATATTCGACGTAAAACACAAATTCGATGTTGAAAAATAAGTTTTTCTTAGATTTGTAGTACAATAGCTTTGTTAAATGATAAACAAATGCGAGAGATTTAGTAACAAAACTTGTAAAGAATTTAATTTTGAGAAAATTAATCTAAATATGGCCAATAAAAAGTAAAAATAAACTTTAAAAATCGGCTTTTTAATGAAGCAAAACAAACGAAAAATAGACAGAAAATCGTATTATCCTTCCTGTACCTAATACACATTATTCTTAATATAGCAAAAAAAAAAAAAATAAATAAATAAAATAAAATACATGAAATGTTAAACGGTAACAGAATAACAAATCTCAGTTGCAGTAACTGTTCGAAATTCACAATATCCTTCCTTCACAATATAAACAGCACTTTGCCCTACGTAAAATATTTCCATATCATCTCAGCATCATTTCTTATAAATTCAGTAGCATTTTGTATTATAATGAGTAACACTTGTTTAGTATTAACTTTTTGTTTGTGTACTGTTGTTTTTATATGGTCCCAAATGAAATAATGTAGTGGCGTTAAGTTAGATGATCGTGGGCCAATCGATTAACCCACCAAGTTGGTCTACTGGTTAACGCGTCTTCCCAAATCAGCTGATTTGGAAGTCCTAGCATTCAAGTCCTGGTAAAAGTCAGTTATTTTAACAAGGATTTGAATACTAGATCGTGGATACCGGTGTTCTTTGGTGGTTGGGTTTCAATTAACCACACATCTCAAGAATGGTCGAACTGAGACTGTACAATACTACTCTTCATTCACACTCATACATATTATCCTCTGAAGTATTATCTGAAAGGTAGTTACCGGAGGCTAAACAAGAAAAAAAGGGCCAATCGATTGGTCTACCGCATCCGATCCACTTTTAAGAAATTAGGATTCAAGTGATATCTAGAGAAAAATGGGGCGTTGCACCATCGTGCTGGAAAATCCTTTGAAATCTAATCTGTTAAAGTATCCTCCAAAAGAGCCGGAAAATTATTTTTCAAGAAATGAACGTATGCATTTCACCTAAGGTTTTAATTTAAAACAAACGGTCCCAGAATTTAATCATAAATATTTATAATTCCATTAAAGTAACACTTTATAATCACACGGCATGGGATCTCTTATTTGTCATTAAGACAGCTTTAATCTCTTTTCGCAATTTGGTATATTTAGATAATATTACTACTGCCGCGTTCTTTTATTACTTAGAATAAACCTTCTTCTTTTCGTTTTGTCAGCTAATGAAAGCCAAAAAACGAATGTGAGTAATTATTATTTTTATAATATTTACAAAGGACAACGTTATCAATATGATTTGTCAAGATAGAAGAAAATTTCAAAGATAGAAGCGCTTCACAAAGACTACCTTTCTCAAATATGGAACACCAGTCCGAAGATCTAATCCATTGATATAATGGTTCGTAAACATTCACCTCGTAAACGATTATTAATCGTTTAAATCCGAATCCGTACGAATAATATATTATTTTTCTATTTTTGCTATAAAAATTCATATCAGCTGGTAAATTCCTACTATCTCGATCTACTACATTTTTATTAAAGTCACCCAATATAATGACGACAATTACAGTTGGATAAAGAGACTCCGATTATTCCAAATAGTCCTAAAATTGAAAAAGATGAATCAGGATGAAAGTAATGAATTCGGATAACATTTATCGGTTGTTTTAACTTGAGGTCGAACACATTCTTCAGTGAATTCAAGATCCCTTCTTCAATGCAATTAGCATACCACTATTCTTAAAGAAATAAGGACACCCCTCCTATTTTTTATCCTTATTACAAATAAATTCTGTTAGGAAGAAGGAATTTAAATGGATCACGAAAAAATCACAATTGAGATGTTCACACATACACACAGGTTTCGCTCGCTACAATAATGTCTCTTCTACAAAAAACAACTTCAGTATCATCTTGAAGCAAGAGTTTTGAATAGAATTCAGGAACTCTCGAACATTCGATGAACATTTTTGTATAAAAGTGACAGAACGCTCATTTATTTACCTCAGGTGTACCAACCTCTGAGTTTTCCTTTTTTAAGAACCTGAACGGAGATTACCGTTCAGGTACTACTTCAAAGAATGTTATATATGAGTATAAATGAAGCGTAGTCTTGTACAATCTCAGTTAGACCATTCCTAAGTTGTGTGGTTAATTGAAACTCAACCACCAAAGAACACCAGTATCCAAAGAACATTAGTATTTAAATCCGTATAAAAATAACTGACTTTACTAGAACTTGAACGCTGGAACTCTCGACTTCTAAATCAGCTGATTTGGGAAGACCCGTTTACCACTAGACCAACCCGGTGGGTTACCAACTTCTGACTTACCTTCCTTTAAAGGATTAATCGGAGTCAACAAGAACTTCACAAAGGATTCATAAAATAGAGCGACAAAGGCACCTTCAGGTCTGTTCTCTCTACCTTATTGGTAATGACAAAATTATTTGCTGTTAATTGTAAATTAAAATGATAGGTAATCAGGAGATTTAGTCTTCAGTTTTTTAGACTTGACGCCCTTCAAATTAATCAGATCAATTAAAATCGTTTCACTATCTAAAGATCGAATTTCGGAATAAAACCTTATAAAAAATAAAGCAAGCCTACTACTGATCTTTCCAAAGGTACTAGATGTTGGGCTAGAACTATTCAACGCTTTCTTGTGGTTGGTGTTACGCTTCTTTACAGTAGACGTGGTTCGTACATACGCTGTGGTACGGCATCGATTCTACCGTTTACTTGGATGCTAACTTCTTTGCACTCGGCATTCTTTTAACCATTATGAAACCTTCGACAGTCTTTATATTTGAGAAGGCAGTAATTAACTGCGGTTCATAAAAATTAACATACGCATACCTTTCATCGTTATCTGCCTTAGCGTTCGAGTTAGAAGAAACAACGATTGCGTATTTCCGGGTCAGGATATCATTCTTTGTTACACTGGTATACTACCGAATGAACGAATCTTGCCTTAATCAAATTCTTATATCATTTTGGAGAGTTTCTTGTTAAAAGTTCTCTATTCTGATGTCTTTAATTTTATTTTTTAGGTTATTAATTTCAGCTACAGGCATGCTGATTACGGTGCTGAATTTAATATAAAAAAATCTCTTGACTGCTTATAATAATGATATATTTTTAAAGATGATGAGTAACCAGATTTCTGGTAGATACCAGCACGTATTTTATTTGGGGCGTTTCAATAAATACAGTTATATCGATAGTTTATATCGATAAGACGATGGTCATCATCAGAAATACTTTTAACCATTACTCTATTTAAATCTTTAAAAATAAATATTTACAAATTTACATTTTAAATGTGAATTTAATGTTCAGAAGTTATACTGATCTTTTTGTTAACAAGAAAATGAATGTAATCATTTAATACTGTATGTTTTAATTAAGACCGTAGTCCCGGTGGGGGATCCCTTCAGGGGTTCCCTATTTGAGGCGAGTCAATGTAAAGACCGAAGTTCCCGTGAGGATACCCCCTCGGGGGTCTTCTTATTTGAGGTATGGCAAGAAGAGACCGAGTTCCGGCTGCCTGGGTGGGGCCTTGGGAACGGCATAGCCGGGCCCAGGGTTATTGCCCAGGTGGTTTGAGGCATTGACACCCCCAGAGCTGAGTTTCTGTTTGAGTACGTGTCCAACTCTGGGGGACGGGGGAAATAAATGCCGACTTTCTTACGAAATGTCTTAGGTAAACGAATCAATTTGAGGGGTTTGTAGCCCGCACGATCGCCCGATCCGACTCCCCCAGATTATTTTCTTCGGGGGCAGCGAAACAACCAGCGTATTACAACAGCGTACGCACGATTGATGAACTAAAAACGGTATACGTACGAGACATTCCAGTACATCAGCCGGTTAAATTATTTGAAAACAAATAGAAACGCGTGCAATGATGATTCGATGTTGGAGGAGGTCATTTTCAAAAACACCTTTTATAATCTGTTCAAGTTATTGTAATATCCGTTTCTATAAAATAATGAAATAAAAATACAAAGTAATAAATAATTAAGAAAATTTCGTCATTACAGTTCCATAATTCTAGTGACAGCAACTTTCCGAACGCACGTGCATAAACTATAAAATAAAATTAGTAAAATCATATTAAAAAAAGATCAGTCCAATCTGAAAGTAAAGTATTAAATTACGTGTACAATCAATATAACTGTAGTACAAATTAATAAAATTTATATTAAAAAAATAGAGATTTTATTTTATAGCTTTACAATATAGTAGATGTTTTAGAATAATAAATAAATAATCTCATTAAGCAGCACCACAGTAGGCCTAGCTAGGACAGATTATCTATCGTTTGAATTCTGTCTCGTGAAACGTTAATATTATTTATAAAAAAAAATCTAAATATTAGTAAGGTAAATAAAAATAGTTATATAGGTACATAAATAACAAAATAAACCGAAATCTATAAGTCACAGTGAAACACTTAATAACAAAATTCCATAAATAACAAGAAAAAACTATTTAATGACGCAATAATAACCCAGGTTAACGTCTAATTAAAAATATAATTAAAAACATTTTTTATTGGGTTTTTTAAATTCTGTGTTATTTGTATATAAGCCCATTAGGCTACCAACAGCATTGTACTGTGTCTGTTCGGTGAGGACTGGACGAAATATACTGCCGAACTGTAACTGAGTAATTGAGATAATAGCCGCTTGTAACGAAGTATGCCTTGAATAAATAAATATATAATAATGAATTTACATATACGAAATAAAATTAAATGTGGAAATCGATTGAAAATATAAAATTTCAGATGTCTGTAAACTATTAAAAGTAATAATTCGTTTTAATTTGATTATTAAAAAAGAAAAATTACAGCGTTAAATTGATTGATCTTATAAGAAATTCCATAAGTCAACCGCATAACAAGTGCTTGTATGAAGTAAAAATACAGAAGTAAATCACCGGGTTTATTTATCGGGAATCACCCATAGGGTAAGCCGGTATCAGTTTTCAACTAGTTTGTAAAACCAAATTCTTCTTGACAGGTAATATCGTACAGCCGTTTATTTCATGTCCGGCCAGTACATTAGATTAAAGCGTGCTTTCTTCTTCTTCTCCACACTTTTTTTTATCATCTTCACATATACCTGTAAATTTATTAGTTGTTGAATTACAAGAATATCTGCTTTCCAGTCTCCAGTCCAGTCTTGTATACAATAATACGGAAACTTGCTCAGTTTAATTCATTATAAACAAACTCTGAGGTGCTTCGAAATTTTCAAGTACTTATTGGTTTTTTTTTTGTTTTGAAAAAAATTTTAATAGGATGTAACATTTTTTATGAGTTACTTAATATTTTTATTAATAAATAACTTTTTTTTTAACATAATGTATTGACTATACCTTATTTCTTTCCATAACTTTTTTAATGTAAAAGTCAAAATAAAAATAAACTATTTATATATATATAGAATGGTTCAAAAAGAATGTAACAAACTTTCAGGATATGTTGTACTGGTGAAATAAATAAGAAAGTTTTTATAAACATAGTCTCGGAATCGCTTTGTTAGCTAGTATCGGCTGGTGGAACATTTCCTCCTGAATTTTGCGCCTTTGGTAAAATTAAGCAAGACTAATTTTTCGGACGCGGACTAAGGAAATAATTTAGCGGCTTTATATGGCATCTGACTTGAAAAATTGAAAAAATTTAGGTCTCAGAACTGTATTTTTAGCAGTTTCCGAAAAATCTGTAGTAAAAAAACATTTATTTATTTACGATTGGGGAAAAAAATACATTAATTTTTGTTTGACGTAAAATTATTTTGTTAAATGGCTTATAAACATATAAAGGTTTTAAGTAAAATTTGTAAATAAATTGATTCTGAGTATTAAAGTACACAGAAACTACATACAAACGTAAGAATTTCGAAGTTAATTAGAAACAAAACAAATCAAAATGTTATAATTTTAATTAAGTATTAAGCGAAACAAAATTGTCAATATTACGTACAAAATAAAACAATAAAATATTTTAGAAAAAACTAATAAAAACAAGAGTAGTAAGACCAACTAAAAATAATTGAATAAGCTGCTGTAAATGTCCTCCCTAGATGTGAATATGCAATGTTTATTAGCCATTTCAAAGTTATTACATACTATACTTAAAATGTATACTTAAAGTTTTTGACTCCAATTTGTTGTCTTACAACCCAGATTTCTTAAAAACTGTTAAAAATACAGTTCCGGGACTTATTTTCTTTCCAGTCAGATTTCATATAAGACCATTAGAGGATTGGTTTGCTTGGCATTTCTCTCGCCACCGCCCCATTGGGTCATCCAAAAGCATAAGACCGAATGTCTATGCCACAAACGGCTACTGAGCCTCGAAACAGTTTACCGATCAGTGTCCTAAATAGCTCCTACAGCTTACCTAATAGCGTGAGCGGACTAAGCGCGGTGCTACACATCACCGGCTTACGTGTCCCAACCGCTCACTTGTCATGTATTTACTAAAATGGGTAGGCGCATCCCGACAACTACTAAAAATGTATATGACATCCGTAAATTAAAATTTACTTCGTCTAGGCAGCAATTCGATGCCACGCTTAGGTCGCAGAATGCCAGCAAGTATCTGTCCATAATTTTATAGCGCTTGTACCCGTAATAATTGGCTGGTGGTCATCACGAGGCTCTGCAGCCTCTTCCGCAAGCGGGAGATGGGCAACTGAACGAAATTTAGATCCGGTGCATTGAGATGACCGTTCTGCTCCGGTACTGGCCCGGCACGAAATCATATCCCAAATACTTCGGCCTCTCAATTTTCTTCGCAATTCCATTTTTCTTCGCAATCTCCACATGGCTGCCCGAACTTGTACCACTAAATCGATTGGGAGAGCCTTTCCCAATCGATTTATGCGCTCAAACGGACGTCGCGTATACGGTCATGCTTTCGAAGACACCTCGACCCACCATGTACATTTGACGGTCACATCATCCATAGTCTTTCCAAGCATTCCTCCTAAGTTTGTGCATCACTGAGACGGCGTCCGCCGATACTTACCTAATGTGGTTGCTAAACAGCAACTTTTCATCAAACAAAACACCTAGGTACTTATGAACTTTAACTCGGCTGATTACACAGCCTTTATATTTAATATGGGGATTACGACTGAACGATAATTTGTCGCGCCCTCGGTAAGCATAAAATTCGTCTTGGGCACAGAAATCTTTAAATTTTGAATGTTCATCCAGCCCTATTCGCCCGCATAGACAAGCCCGCCTGTGTCCGGTCTTCTAGCTGTGGCCGTGAAATACCACGAACTAAAAGGAGACAGTCATCGGCGAAAGCTTGGGCCGTGACCCCTTCTGGAAATATCAATTCCAGAAATCCGTCGAATACCAGATTCCGCAGCAGGGGACCGAGAACAGAACCCTGCGGGCTTCCCCTGGTGACGTATTTTTCTACAACTAATATAAGACTACTAAATTTACCCCTTAATTTTTTGTCACAATAATTACAATCTGGCTTAAATTACCTGACTGATTTTAGAAATCAGGACGAAATATTTCGCCAGCTGAAACTCGCAAACAAAGCGGGTGTTTCCAAACTTATATTTATAAATACTTTCACAAGTAGAACATGTCCTGAAAGTTTGTAATATTCTTCGTGAATCACTCTGTATATACAGAATGATACGAAATTGCCGGTACTGTTCGATCTGGATAATTTTACGCACAGCAGCCGATCAATTTTTATTTACTTTACCATAAATAAAAAACATTTGGAGGGTTCCGTCAACTCTCCAAATGAAAACAAATTTGTAGTATCACCCTTCATGAATGACTGACCTAACAATAACGGCACAAACACCGCTCAAATGAATTATGAAATGCTAGACATTAAACTTAATTGTTAATTAGGTGTTATGTAAACCTATGAAAAAAGAACTTTTGATATGTTTCAGTAGGACGATATTCAAATTTATTTATACAATTTTTAGCTTTTGTATGTAAATTGTTCTGTCTAAAATCGTGTCAGCTTTCCCACACAATTTATGTGCTTTATTTCTAATTAAAGTTGAACTTCTCAAATTTATGTTTAATTTTAATTGACGTTATTTACATCAATTTTTAAAAAAACTTAACTCTCTATAAAGTAAATTAGAAATTTTTATTTGTTTATTGGCAGATTAACAAAAAGATATTTTATTCTAATCCTAAAAAAGTGTATTTTTCGACAATACATTTTCGTGTTTTATCCCGTTTTTCTTAAAAACCTAAGTGAGATAGAGTTTTGGTACCACTTTTATCCAATTTTTTAAATAAAAAATTATAAGGAGACGCAACATTTATTCCTGGCTTTGTACGCCAAAAATTTTAGTACGGTTTAATTTCACAGAGGGAGCAGAGAGCAAGGGTAAATGTTTCGCGAGCCGAAACTCGCTAACGAACTGTTTTCTGACTTATATTTATATGAATTTTTTCTTATCTTTGCTTATAGAACCATCTCCCGATAGATTTCCGTGCAATTTGGAATCACTTTGTATGTATTCGTATAATTTTTCAGTTAGTTTTAACATAAAGTTGTATATTCAGAAGTATACAATAAAGTATCTATCATAACTGAAATAAACATGAACAATGACGATAACAAGAAAACGAAATTGAATAAGCTTTGGCCCTATTTATATTTTTAATAATGTAATATTAAGTGAAAAGTACATTCATTAAAAGTTGATAGCTCACCGGGGCTGGTCTAGTAGTAAAGTCATCATCGCAAATCACTTATCCAAGAGTTGATTTTCGAATTCGAAGGTTCTGAGATTCAAATCCGAGTAAAAGTAAGTTACTTTTTTTACGGATTTGTATACTACACAGTAGATACCGAAATACTTTTGTAGTTAGGGTTCAATTAAACACAAATCTCAGGAATGGTCGGCCTGAGTCTTACGAGATATACCTCATTTACATGTCATACATGAGGATGATAATCCTCATCTCATTGGGCCGCGGGGGACCAATTGTTCACTAGTTGTGCAGATTGCAACGTACACATTAGGAATAAAATAAATTAATAATTTAATATAATGGAATTAAGATTCGTACCTTTTATTAATTTACTTTCTGTTAGAAGGTAATTTAAAAATACTGGCTATGTTAAATAAATAAATTAATAATTCAATCATTCTTTCTTTAGTTTTCTTAGTTCATTTTTATCATTTAAGCTTACGGACTATTTTATTAGCTTGCTATTATTTTCACTGATACTTTTGGGAATTAAATATTTTTAAACGTAATTTTATTAAAGAATTTATCTTAAAAAAGAATTATTCGGTTAAAGTCCATATGTTTTTAGTTCCATGTTAAAATATTAAATCGCGACAAAAACGATTATGTTAACGTTTTTTACTTACGGTAATAGTTTAACGTTTAAACGTTAAAAGTTTAAGGAGTAGACCAGATTATGAACTAAATGTAAAAATGAACAATGTTTTAAAATACAAAACTGTACATGATTAAGGATTATAAAAACAAATACAAAACTTTAAATATTAAAATTTAAATACCTTTTGATAAAGGTAACAATTTAATTACTTAGAGGTTTAAATTGTTGAGTAAATAAGTTTATTACCGTATAAACAGAATTACATTAGTATGTTGAAATTACCTAAACAGCTTTTTGATAACTGAATGGCATTGTAGAGTATCCTGAATTACTGATATTAGATAAAAAAAATAGATAAAAATATTTTAAGTTTGGGAGCAATCAAATAACAGATAATGAGTCATTTAAACTTTTTAAAAATGAAGATAAAGTGTTGTAAGGCCTCTAAACATTACCCGACTTAATTGAAAATATGGATCAAATATCCAGTCAAATTTTATTGTGTGTAGGTTTGTTGTACAAGCAAATTAGTTGTCCCTACGTTAGGGTGGGAAATAGCAAGTTACTATCCAACTAATCTGAATTTAGAATTCCCTCACAATTTGTCCTGCTGTGTAATGTTAGTAGCATTATTGGATCAACCGGCCGGCTTTACACATTTTTGAAACGTCAATGTGTTCACGACATTCGTGAAAATTTTAATTATTTAGTTTAGGTAATCTATCATTTAAAATCATCAATCGGGTCGATATATACTATACTATACTCAATAATAATTTCTTTCTTTTTCCTGTTTAGCCTCCGGTAACTACCGTTCAGATAATACTTCAGAGAATGATATGTATGAGTGTAAATGAAGTGTAGTCTTGTACAGTCAGAGTTCGACCATTCCTGAGATGTGTGGTTAATTGAAACCCAACCACCAAAGAACACCGGTATCCACGATTTAGTATTCAAATCCGTGTAAAAATAACTGGCTTTACAAGGACTTGAACGCTGGAACTCTCGACTTTCAAATCAGCTGATTTGGGAAGACGCGTTCACCACTAGACCAACCCGGTGGATTATACTCAATAATAACTGAATTATTCTATCGCAAGTTATGTAGAAATTGGATCAAAATTGTTATTTTGGTTTACTCGCTCTTGGACTATGGAATGGAATGCAAAGTTGGCGGGAGTTTCACAAATTCTCCCTACAAATCGCAGAACCTGGACAGTGTTCCTTACTGCTTGATGATTCTATTATCGGGCGTGTTTAATGGTTTATTTTAATGACGGGTCTAAATTTTAAGTTTTGTGTTATTTTATATTTTTAATTTTAAGGACGGATTTAATAGCATTCCAATCCGTTTTTGCCAGCGTTCTCGAACCCATTTTATGGTCCGACCGCGGAAGGCTAGGCTTTTGAAATCTGTCCTCCCGACGTAATTCCCCTTCAGACCGTGCTGAAGTCCTTTCGGTGCTAACCCTTCATAGACTAGCAGGAATACGCCACAACGGGGCACTAACTCTTTGGAGGGAGCAATGCGCCCCCTTCTCCGGAGGGAGTCGCAATTGCTGGTTTAATTTAATTTTATTGTATTTATAGGAAAGTTTAAGGAGAAGCTCTTCATCCACTTCTTCACGGCTCTTCACGGTGCATCTCCGCTGGGCTCTCTTCGGGACTCCTGTCCGTGACTCTTGGACTATATATGTGAGATTCATGTACAGAACTTTTCAGTTGAATTTTGAAGCACTCCCCCTTGACCTTCCGTTCTGAAATTTTACTTACAGGTTTACTTCTGATGACAACACATTTTAGCAACATTTTTAAGTCGCTAAGATGCCTTTAAGTTGCTAAGTGAAAGTATACAACCTCGTTTACAAGCATACTTTCTTAGTGAAAGAAATTTTCTTAGTGAAAGATCAGCTAGCCTGTTTCTAAACTTGGATCTAAAATTCGCAACCGAAATTTTGGGAAAATTTAGTACTTTTTAACCGGATCTGAATTTTCAGACGAAAATCGCAAATATTTCAAAAATGGTCGGTCCTAGCGCTTTGAAAATTTTTTCAACTCACCTTCATAACGTCCCATTCGCTCTCAGTGGTACCCGTCGGATTATAATATTTTCAAGTGCTTCAAAAATTGGGCGTTCGGAAATTGGGAAAGGGGTGAGATGGAGTGCCACCGTAATATCTCGGCAAGCGCTCGTCCGATTTTCACGATTCAAAAGGCATATGTATCAGCAGGTCGAGCGCTAACTGTTTAATGCATCGGCTACTTCTTGATCGACCGGATCTTGGTTATCAAGAAATTAAATCGTTTAGCCCTGTTTTGATTGCACTCACCCACTGTAAAACGTAACGATCCGATTTTTCGCTAAATACACAGAAACCTGTGCGCTAGCGCAGCTGTAAAATGTAAAGTTATGAAGACAAAAATTAGAAAATAAAAAACTTTTTAAAAACCACTCTTATTAAATATACTAAAAGGTAGAAAATAAAAAATATGTAAAAAAACGTTTAAAACACCATTCTTAAGAGTTAAACGCACTAAAAGATAAAAAATAATTTTAGAACGGTATCTCAGTATGGAATAGACAAACAAGTGGGGTGCACACACCCCACTCTTTAGGCTAATCATCACGTAAATGAAAAAATTGGCAAAAACATCAAATATTTAATTTGAAGCTATGACTTTCACGTAATGTTACATATCACCATCAAAGATTGTGTGTCAAATCCATTCTGAGATACCGTCCTAAAATTACTTTTTACTTTTTAGTGCATTTAATTTAAGAGTGGTGTTTTAACAATTTTTTATTAATGTATAACCTCCACAACTTCATAAAATAGTACCAAAAATAAAATGTTATAAATATATTGACTTTCATTTTAACCCATCAAATTTCACGTCATTTCGTTCATCATTTTGGCAACAGCAGCTATTTTACAAAAAAAAGTATATCTTAAGGTATCGACGTATCTTTAATAGTAATAGAAAATTTTGCCATTGTAATTGTAAAATTTAGCTTTTTAGAAAATTTGGACTGGAGGTTGAAAAGAAGAATTCTTTAAAACGTATCAATCAACTGCCAAGACAACATAACAAGACAGAATTTTCACGTTCTGCTACGAATTTTTTTATTAAAAATTTATTTGGGATTAATGATAAACATCACTCAAATATACTATTTTAAAGTAATTTTGTTGTTTTATTTATGTTATTATTGTGTGTGACATTTGAGTCTCTCTCAGGTATAATATCTATTATATACAAATTTTCTTTTTTTAATTTTCTTGATAAAAATAGCTATACTTTTCTTATAGTAGTGGGTAAATTTTTTATATATGTTTTCTATGGAATTAAAAAATCTAATTTTGATACGAAAAAGACGACAAAATATAAATATCATCATCATCATCATCAAGGACATCATCGCCAAAATAACAATGAAAACGATGTGAAATTTAATTGGTTTAAAAATAAAACTGCATACTTAACTATGTTAATAAATGTTTTTAAATTATTTTTAGATTATACGGAGCTTAGAAATTAAATGCGTCGATAGGTCAACAGGTATCAAGGATGTCGTCATAAAAGAAACAAGAATCAATCTTTATTTTCTGCATTTATATAAAAATATGAACGATTCATTCCTGTTTGCTTAAATGATTTCATTGATAAATAATGAAAAAAAGAAAAAGTTTTACGTTAGAATTTTTTTTCATCTAAAGTTTTATTTACAAATGGTTTCATTCATTCATACATTCAACTATATGTAAAATGCATCATAACAATCACATGAAAAAGAGCTTCCATGGAAACCCTTAATGGAATACATTCAAAAGTCATATATATTACATTTAAGAAAGCATTTGCATCGATTAAGTCCAAAGAACAACATTAAGAACAATAGAGTAAAATGTAAAAATAAAACAACATTATCAAAGAACTATAAATAACACGAGAAAACATAAAATAGAAATGAAACAATGAAACAGTGAAAGCGTAATCAAATAGTCTCTAAACAACTGAGATGATGTACAACGCTCAAGAGATTGGTTTGCTTGGCATTTCTCCCGCCACCACCTATTCGGTCGCCCTAAAGCATAAGACCGAATGTCTGTGCCACAAACGACTACTGAGCCTCGAAACAGGTTAGCGACCAGTGTCCTAAATAGCTCCTAGAGTTTACCTAACAGCGTGAGCGGAGTAAGCGTGGTGCCATCCACCACCGGCTTACAATTTCCAACCGTTCACTTGGCGTAAATTTACTAAAATGGGTAGGCGCACCTCTCAATTTGTAAAAATATATATGAAATCCATAAATTAAAATTTATTTCCTCTAGACAGCAATTCGCTGCCACGCCTAGGTCGCTGAGTGCCAGCAAGTACCTGTCCACCATATTAAAGCGCTTGGAGCCTTAATTGGCTGGTGGTCAGTCATATATATCTCTAGGTTAGCTTTACACAGCAGTGCGGTAGGAGTCTATTCCCTTAGGTAAACTACTGATGTCGGTTGAACATAGCAACCACATCAAGGAACTCCCACAAGCTCTGTCAATGTGAAGGGAGCCACATTGACTCACCGCTTGTGATTGGCCAATTTTACCCATCATGATCTCTACGTTCCCGGGTGGCCCTGTCTCTGGCCCCCACCAAGTGCAGGGCAGTCAAACATCAGGTGTTCATTTGACTGGAGCTCCCCGAAGACGCACAGAGAACGCTCAAGAGATGAAATTACACCCCCTGAGTATCAGGGGGTGTAATTAGAGGGGACTGGTGCCTCACTAACAGTCTTGCAGATCCAAAACATAACCCACTGGGTTGGTCTAGTTTTGAACCCGTAATCGCAAATCAGTTGATTTCGAAGTCTAGATTTCTAAGATTTAAATCTTAATAAAGATAGTTACTTTTATACGTATTTGAATACTA
Source organism: Lycorma delicatula (assembly GCF_047948215.1). Lineage (NCBI taxonomy): Eukaryota > Metazoa > Arthropoda > Insecta > Hemiptera > Fulgoridae > Lycorma > Lycorma delicatula. The sequence goes on along the minus strand of NC_134456.1, from coordinate 209,054,285 downwards.
GATCATGGTTGCCGGTGTTCTTTGGTAGTCGGGTTTCAATTAACCACAAATCTCAGGAACGGTCGACCTGAGAACGTACAAGACTACACTAGTACATACATATCAGCATCATTTATCCTCCGAAGTAATACCTTAACGGTACTTCCGGAGGCTAAACAGAAAAATAAAGGTTCAACACATAGAGCCGCTTCAGCCAGCTAACATTTTTGCAAATCTTTAGAAGGTTCACAGCCAGATAGTTCGCATAGTCGTTAACTCTCAGTTTGAACTTAGATTCAAATCACTGGATTTCTTCCCGAAGGTCGTGGTTCTAGCTAATGATTTTAATGTTGCTGGCTCTTGTTTTACTTCCATATTTTACAATATAGTTGTTTTATAAATAAATTTTAGTATTTCAAATTCAGGTTTTTACTTTCATAAGCCAAATTATGGAATTCTATTCCGTATATAAAATATCTACAAATTAGTACGTTAATAGAAAATACATATATTTTTTGTTAAAAAGATCAAATTGTGAAAACATTTGGAGAGTTTTTTTTTTGATTCTGTAATTTTGTTTGAAAGATTTAGTTTTATAAGGAAATTAAATTTTCATATCGAATACTCGATTTAAAAACCATTAAAGAAACCTCTAAGCATAAAAATCACCAAACGATGAAAAAAAAAACACGTATATCAATTAAATTGATTGTATAACTGCCAAAGAAAGGTTTAGAAATGCGGTACAAAAAGGCAAATGGTTTGCCAGGAATAAACGTTCTTAACGATCATTTCAGATTGCAGAAATAAAAATAGACATAAAATATGAAGAGTACAAAAAAAAATTTTTTGTTTTTAGAAAATGTGGTATTTAAAAAACTTTCGAAATTTTCTACTTATTCTCATACACTAAATGAATGTACGAAGTAAAGGAAGTACTGTGACCGCTAAAAATTTCGGTTTTCAGATTTCAACGGAAATATCCATTTTGACCATCCCTGAATCCATTTTGACTAGTTTCGACGTGACGTCTGTACGTACGTACGTATGTACGTATATATCTCGCATAACTTAAAAACGATTAGCTATAGAATGTTGAAATTTTTGATTTAGAACTGTTGTAACATCTTGTTGTGTATCTCCCCTTTTGATTGCAATCTGCTTGACCAAAAATGTCCAAAAAAGCCCAAAATGCAAAAGATTTGGATTTTGAACTTTTTCTTAACTGCGGTAATAAGCCCAGATTGAGTGCTTTTCAACGACATACAATAAGTGGTACTTACTTTCATCGGTTCCAGATTTATAGTCAAATAAAATTTTAATTAATGAAATTTTAATTCTTACAAAGGGAAGGAACATCAGTTCGAATCCCACTTCGTCTCCTTTTTTTTAATTTAAATATATTATTAATTATTAAACCTGTTATTGCAAAAAAAAGTTTACAATAAATAATATTCAATAATAACAATATAAAAAAAGATATGAAAAAATATAAAAAGTTGTTAATGAAATAAATTTTATGTACTTTTCATTTAAAAAAAAAAATGTTTATATGTAATTTAATAAACGTACAAGGAAGTCGTGTGGTGTCTACATCAGAATTTTTAGTTAACTATGAATTACATTATACCAGTCCTTCCATTTACGTAATACCATCTAACTTCACCAATCTTATCTCAAATTACTAGAGGATCACTGATAATGATCCTTCCTTTTATATATGAAAGCTGGTGATCTGATTCATATTTCGCTGACAATTTCCCATCATAGTTCACCTCCCTCTGCTATTCGAATCAACGTGCCTAGTATTTCTTCAGTCGCCTCTTCAATTCGGCCCAGTAATCTTTTCGGCGGCCTTCAGCGTGACCTGCTGCCCTCGAGTTTTCGCCGTATGACTAGCTTCTCAAGATTTTCGCCGGGCCTACGAACTACATGGTTGAAAGAGCGGAGGATGCGCTGGAAGTGCTTTGTGGACAACTTTCTATATAAGTACACCTCGTTTATAATCGAATTGTTCGTTCTCCTTTCCGTCCGTATGACCCGGAACGGAAAAATTCTTCCTTTGCTAATTGAATTAAAAATAATTAATAATAATTTCTATTGTTAATAATGAAAACAGACAAAAGATTATTGGATTTACATAATTTAAGCTATACAGCCATATATTAGCTGTTTATAGACAGATTTCAATAAATTCGAAGACATTTTGTTCTCAATAACAGACTTAATATTTTATCTGATAACATTATTTGATAAAACTAATACTTTCGGAGCTATAAATGATTGAACAATTTAAATGGGTGCCATTTTGACATTTTTTTTTAAATGTAAGAATTTCAAACTTATTTTTATTGTAGAAGATATTGTTAGATATATGTATACCAAATTTCATTAAAATATCAATATTAGTACTTAAGAAATAAGTAATTGTTTTTAAAAAAATCATATATAAAATCAATCATAAAAAAATCTATAAAAGCCGTCGAATGAAAATAAAGCAAGAGTAATTCGCATATATTTTTGTTTACTTTGATGTTCTGAATTAATCCTTTAAGTTTGATCGGTACTTCCCGGTACAGTTTGCATATGTATATGTATTTATACATATATATATATATATATATATATATAAAACTAACAGAATCGTATAGTGATAACTTATTTCGCGATTTTTATTTCGTTTGGTGAGTTTCACAGAAAGCAATCGCTTAAAAAAAGGATTGGAATTAAGGATGTGCTCCTTAAAATCATTACCAAAATTCATCGCGACCAGATTGTAATAATGCATTGTAGCTTATGACTAATATAATATTGTATGTGGCTTTATATTAAATTATGTTATTAATAATACAATATGCCTGTGGCTATTAGATAATGTTTAATTTTTAGTTATATACTAAAGAAAAATGGTATCATTGCAGGATAACACAGCGTATTAAACGTCGACAGTAGTGAAGGCAGGGGAAGTTCTCGTGGATTCAGCATTTTCTCATAATTAAAAAAAAAATCATTTTATATTTTAAATATTAAAGATGTTAGTATGCACGTGCCTTATTTATTAGCCATAATTTATGTCTATAAACCGGAAGTAATAATCGTAATGTACTTATAATTAAAGCAGATGTAAGAGAAAAGTGATAAATTTCAATAATTGCAGACTTATGTAATTGAACTAGAGAATATTTTTATCCTGTAACATAATGAAATTTATTACCGGTTCATCGACCTCAATGGTGAAAAGGTTTTTATTTTCATACAGAAGATTTTGGGTTCGAATCCTGATCAAGATTGGCAATTTATTTATATCCTACAAAATTCAAAATTTCAAAAGGATGTGCTGCTTAAAATCATGACCAAAATTACATCGTGACCAGATTGTAATAATGCATTGTAGCTTATTACTAAAATAATAAATAAATTCATATTAAATTACATTATTAATAATACAGTAAGCCTAGGGATATTAGATAATGTTTAATTTTTAGTTATATACTAAACAAATAATCATAAGTACAGCGACGAGTCAATGTGGCGAGAGCAGCATTGTCGGACCGTGTGAGAGTTCCTTGATGCCGTTGATTTGTTCAACCGACATCAGTAGTTTAAGAAATATAAGACTCCTACAGCTTGCTGTAGGAAGCTATCCTCGAGAAATGGCTAGCCATCGGTCAAATTTAGCTCCAAGCGCTATAATATGGTTGACAGATATTTGGTGGCGTTCAGCGACCTAAGCGTGGCAGAAAATTGCTGTCCTTGACGGAATAAATTTTAATTTATTGACAAATCATATATTTTAGTATATAGACGGGATGCGCCTACCCATTTTAGTAATATATGACATGTGAGCGGTGGGACATGCAAGCGAGTGGTGTAAGGCACCACGCTTATTCCGCTCACGCAGTTAGGTAAGCTCTAGCACTTGATTAGGATGTTGGTCGCTAAATCGTTTTGAGGCACAGTAGCCGTTTGTGGTACGGACATTCAGTCTTACGCTTTAGGGCGACCGAATGGGGTGGTGGTGAGAGAAATGCCAGACAAATCAAATACGTTATGAAACATTATTGTAAACAGATTAGCGATTTATTTTGAAGATACTAGTAAATAATGTAAGTAATTCCTAAAAAAAGTTGTAATTTTTTGAAAATTTATTTTGTTTTAAGAGTTGATATAAAACTGATTTATTATAAGCGGCTTGTTTCTGTAGATTAACGAAATAAGAAAAATTATTAATTGAAAACAGTTAAAAATATTTCCGTATGCTATTGTTACGCCGCAAAATGCGTTAAATTATAATTAAATAAACCTATATCTTACTTATAAAAGTTGATGGTTTTGTCTGTTTTAAAATGTTTCTGTGTAAGTGCGTGTGTAAGTTTTTATATTTGAAGATTATGAATAAATTAGTGTTTGAAAAAGTAGCGGATTTACCTTCCAGTTAAAAAAAATTAATTTATAAATTAGCTGCAAATAAAATTAGGATATTTATTTGTTTTTATTAACCCGTATCAATTTAACTATATAATATTCTAATTAGACACATCTATAATTCTTAAATTTTAGGCAAAGGAAACTCAGTAGCCGTGAAACTATTATTATTAGACCTTTTGTATTCAACGATAACAATAAAAAAAAAAAAAAAAAACGATAAATATTTTTACCTAATTTTTATAAAGAATAAGCCGATGCGGCAAGATTTTTAAATTCTTTTAGAAAATGTTCATAGAACAGCCGGTCGGTGATAGCCAATTAACGGTGTGAGAACATATTTGTTATACGTTTACATGTCAATAATTCTCAATCTCTTTTACCACCTCATCTTTTTAAAAATGGTTTCTTTTAGATCTATACCGCTTTTAAGAACAAATGATCAGTTATTTGTCTCCTTCGACTTCTTCCTGTCATGATTTATGGCTAAAGATAAAAATAACATAACCTTTTATCCAAAAAGAAGTAAACAATTATTTTTATTTTCTCTTAAAGCCGTTATCAGGCACAAATTACGAGTATTGTAGTTGATAAAGTTCATCGCATAACATAATTTTAATGCAAATAATATCTATAAAGTGTAATAATTTATCTGTTTTATTAAATTTTAGTTTAGTCGGATAACAATAAATCTTTTAGTTGTTAAAAATTCTATAAAATTGGAAGCGATATATTAAATCTTAGGTTTAAAAAATATATACTTGTACCTTTAAGTTTAAGATAACTTAAAAAAAAAAAATATAAAAGAGATCCAAATAAATACAAACTAATTTTAATTAATAAGTTAACTAACTAATGCTGGTCGATAAACAAATTTATTGAGAAAAAAATTATATTAATTTCACCGAAATACAAATTTTTAAAATCAAAATAAAACTAAAAAGAAAAAAACCGGTATAAATTGCATAACTTTTCCAACTAGGCCGGTCAAGTTATGCAATAGTTTTTGGAAAACTTTCTGGTTACGCCAGAAGAAGGTTTTTTCAATTCACTCATTTTAAGCTATATTTGTATCTTTATGTTTGAGAAAATAATTCCTTTTTATTGAAAACAATAACCAAAATTATGAATTCTTTATTTTCACATTATTATGAAAAAACTAGCCGGTTCAGGGCTCGTTTCACTCGCAGTAAGATAGCCCAGGCGAGGGCTCTGCCGCTTGGACCGCCGGGGACCTACCGGCGTCCCGAATCGTTCGGGCCTCGCTTTACACGCCAGTATCGTCTCGCCCCTTAGACTCTCGCAATGTTGGTTATTCTCATGGTTGTGACGGTAATACTGATAAATAATAATTAAAGTATTCAGGCTTTAGAGAAACAAGAAAAAGAAAATAACTACAAAAGACAGAATATTAGTAACTTCTTTCTTTTCCTATTTAGCCTCCGGGAATTACCGTTCAGGTATTACTTCAGAAGATGAATGAGGATGACATGTTTGATTGTAAATGAAATGTAGTCTTGTAGTCTCAGTTCGACCATTCCTGAGATGTGTGGTTAATTGAAACCGAACCACCAAAGAACACCGGTATCCACGATCTAGTATTCAAATCCGTATAAAAGTAACTGCCTTTACTAGGACTTAGAATATTAGTAACTACAGTGACCTAAGTACCGACCTCTGAAGCGGAAAGCTTTACAACTTATTTTTGTTGCAATGGTGTCAGAAGTATAACAATGAAGTAAAAGGATTAATATTTTTTTTGTTTAATGAATATCTTTAATCACTACTTCACCCCCAAGGAGACTAAGGTTTCGATCTATGACTTCCAACCTTCCCTGGAATAATTCGAATGTATCCTGAAAATTTGAAAGTAATCGGTAGTTGGTTCTCGCGTGATGCGAGAAAAAAAAACAGACTGACAGACAGGCAGGTAAGCAGCCAGCCAGACAAATTTACGGCTTTATATAAGTACATATATTTATTTATAATTTTATAAAGGCAGTTGAATAAATAAATATAAAAAAATATTGCTTCAGAGGATGAGATGAAATGATAATTTTTGTAGCGTATGTAAATGCCATGCCTGACTGGGATTCTACTGTTACTACTGCGGACTTTATTAATTCTGTCAAACAATCTCTACGAGGAAGGTGGCAAGATGACTGATCTGCTACAGTAGATAATAAACTCCGATTCATCAAGGATACTGTGCTACCACGAAGCTCTTCAATCTGGAATAACCGTGGAGAGGAGGTTATTGTTTGCCGTTTACGAACAGGCCACACTGAACTTACTGTGGACACCTAATGAATCAAACCGAAGCACCCGTTTATGTTCACTGCGACTGCCGACTAACGATACATCATTTACTTGTAGACTGCGTGTGTTATGCGGCATTGCGTCGTAAATTTAAATTAGGAGCTGACATCCGAGATATTCTAGGAAACAATCTCAGGATGTTATGGGTATCTTGTTCTTTCTTAAGACCGTACATCATTATTCGGGTATCTAACATTGTATATATAACATTTTTTCTTAGTAATTTAAATTGAGTTTTAACTTACTTATTTTTCCTGTGTTATAACGCGGTTTGTTTGTTAATTATACTTTTTAATTTATTTTTTTCTGTTATACTTAGTGCATGTGTTAAAAATTAGTTTATATACTAGTTTCAGAGCGTGCTTACGGCATGCCCCCGCAGCTAGGCTCTTCAGCCGGGTTGCCCTAACGAGTGGCTTCTCGGAATGAGATTATTAGGTGTCCAAAACTGAGTACCTGTTGCGTAAAAAAATATTTTTTTTTTGAATGATGAAAATTGATATAATGAAAATTAAATTAAAATTTAACTGTAGAAATTGATACTGACGAATCGGAATTTTCCGTTAGTGATCGGTACATACCGGTGCCTACTTTCTGGTTATAATTCATTATTTTATGAACAATAACATTCACATAAATATATAAAAAATAGGTAAATACAAATTTTAAAACACCACTCTTAAATTTAAACCCATTAAAACGTAAAAAAATAATTTTTCTTATTCGTGTTTGTACCCCCCCTCTTTAGGCCATTCTCACGCATAAAAAAAATTGACAAAAGAACAAATTTTTAATTTGAAGCTATGATTTTCATATAATCTTATATATCACCATCAAAGCTTGTTGCCAAATCCATTCTGAGATACCGTCCTTAAATTATATTTTACATTTTAATGCGTTTAATTTAAGAGTGATGTTTTAAACATCTTTTTTACTTATTTTTTATTTTCTACCTTTAAGTACATTTAATAACAGTAGGTTTTAAAATGTTTTTTATTTTATATATCTTTTATTTTCTACTTTTTAGTCTTCATAAGTTTATACTTTACAGCTGCACTAGCGCACAGGTTTGAACGTATTTAGCGAAAGATCGGATCGGTACATTTTACGATGATTGAATGCAATCAAATGTAGGGCTAAACAATTTAATTTCAGGATAACCAAGATCCGGGTGGAGTATTTCAAAACGCATAGCGATAGAATCATTGTAATAAGGATAAAATCAAAACCTAAACCGACAACGATTGTTAACATTTATATGCCTACAAGCGCCCATGATGATGATGAGGTAGAGTGTGTATACGAAGAGATTGATGAAGCAATTAAACACGTAAAGGGAGATGAAAATTTAATAATAGTTGGAGATTGGAATGCAAGCATTGGAAAAGGCAAGGAAGGAAATATAGTGGGTGAATATGGGCTGGGCAAAAGGAATGAAAGAGGGGACCGACTTATAGAATTTTGCACGAAGTATAATTTAGTAATTGCCAACACCCAATTTAAAAATCATAATAGAAGAATATACACTTGGAAAAAGCCAGGCGATACTGGAAGGTATCAGATAGATTATATCATGGTTAAGCAAAGATTTAGAAATCAACTCGTTGACTGCAAAACTTACCCTGGAGCAGACATTGATAGCGACCATAATTTGGTGATAATGAAATGTAGATTGGGGTTTAAAAACCTGAAGAAAAGTTGTCAGATGAATCGGTGGAATTTAGAGAAGCTTGAGGAAGAGGAGGTAAAGAAGATTTTTGAGGAGGACATCGCAAGAGGTCTGAGTAAAAAAGATATGGTAGAAAATGTAGAAGAAGAATGGGAGAATGTTAAAAAGGAAATTCTTAAATCAGCTGAAGCAAACTTAGGCGGAATAAAGAGAACTGGTAGAAAACCTTGGGTTTCAGACGATATATTGCAGCTGATGGATGAACGTAGAAAATATAAGAATGCTAATGATGAAGAAAGTAAAAGGAACTATCGGCAATTAAGAAATGCTATAAATAGGAAATGCAAACTGGCGAAAGAAGAGTGGATTAAAGAAAAGTGTTCAGAAGTGGAAAGAGAAATGAACATTGGTAAAATTGACGGAGCATACAGGAAAGTTAAGGAAAATTTTGGGGTACATAAATTAAAATCTAATAATGTGTTAAACAAAGATGGTACACCAATATATAATACGAAAGGTAAAGTCGATAGATGGGTGGAATATATTGAAGAGTTATACGGAGGAAATGAATTAGAAAATGGTGTTATAGAGGAAGAAGAGGAAGTTGAGGAGGATGAAATGGGAGAAACAATACTGAGATCTGAATTTAAGAGAGCATTAAAAGATTTAAATGGCAGAAAGGCTCCTGGAATAGACGGAATACCTGTAGAATTACTGCGCAGTGCAGGTGAGGAAGCGATTGATAGATTATACAAACTGGTGTGTAATATTTATGAAAAAGGGGAATTTCCGTCAGACTTCAAAAAAAGTGTTATAGTTATGATACCAAAGAAAGCAGGGGCAGATAAATGTGAAGAATACAGAACAATTAGTTTAACTAGTCATGCATCAAAAATCTTAACTAGAATTTTATACAGAAGAATTGAGAGGAGAGTGGAAGAAGTGTTAGGAGAAGACCAATTTGGTTTCAGGAAAAGTATAGGGACAAGGGAAGCAATTTTAGGCCTCAGATTAATAGTAGAAGGAAGATTAAAGAAAAACAAACCAACATACTTGGCGTTTATAGACCTAGAAAAGGCTTTCGATAACGTAGATTGGAATAAAATGTTCAGCATTTTAAAAAAATTAGGGTTCAAATACAGAGATAGAAGAACAATTGCTAACATGTACAGGAACCAAACAGCAACAATAACAATTGAAGAACATAAGAAAGAAGCCCTAATAAGAAAGGGAGTCCGACAAGGATGTTCCCTATCTCCGTTACTTTTTAATCTTTACATGGAACTAGCAGTTAATGATATTAAAGAACAATTTAGATTCGGAGTAACAGTACAAGGTGAAAAGATAAAGATGCTACGATTTGCTGATGATATAGTAATTCTAGCCGAGAGTAAAAAGGATTTAGAAGAAACAATGAATGGCATGGATGAAGTCCTACGCAAGAACTATCGCATGAAAATAAACAAGAACAAAACAAAAGTAATGAAATGTAGTAGAAATAACAAAGATGGACCCCTGAATGTGAAAATAGGAGGAGAAAAGATTATGGAGGTAGAAGAATTTTGTTATTTGGGAAGTAAAATTACTAAAGATGGACGAAGCAGGAGCGATATAAAATGCCGAATAGCACAAGCTAAACGAGCCTTCAGTAAGAAATATAATTTGTTTACATCAAAAATGAATTTAAATGTCAGGAAAAGATTTTTGAAAGTGTATGTTTGGAGTGTCGCTTTATATGGAAGTGAAACTTGGACAATCGGAGTATCTGAGAAGAAAAGATTAGAAGCTTTTGAAATGTGGTGCTATAGGAGAATGTTAAAAATCAGATGGGTGGATAAAGTGACAAATGAAGAGGTATTGCGGCAAATAGATGAAGAAAGAAGCATTTGGAAGAATATAGTTAAAAGAAGAGACAGACTTATAGGCCACATACTAAGGCATCCTGGAATAGTCGCTTTAATATTGGAAGGACAGGTAGAAGGGAAAAATTGTGTAGGCAGGCCACGTTTGGAGTATGTAAAACAAATTGTTGGGGATGTAGGATGTAGAGGGTATACTGAAATGAAACGACTAGCACTAGATAGGGAATCTTGGAGAGCTGCATCAAACCAGTCAAATGACTGAAGACAAAAAAAAAAAAAACAAGATCCGGTCGATCACGAGTGTACCCGATGCGTTAAACAGTTAGCGATCGACCTGCTGATACATACGCTGTTTGAATCGTGAAAATCAGACGAGCGGTTGCCGAGATATTACGGTAACACGCTTTCCCCCCTCCACAATTTCCGAACAGCTGCCCGGGGGCACTTGAAATTATTATCATCCGATGGGTACCACTGGATGCGATGGGATATCGTCGAGAGTGGGAGAAAAGTTTTTGAGTTCGCTAGGGTCAACCGTTTTGGAGATATTTATTTTTCGTCCGAAAATTCGGATCCGATTAAAAAGGAAAATTCGATATATATTTCGCATATATATCGATATATATTTTGCATATATATCGATATATATATATATATATATACGGTATATCGATATATAATAGTATAAAAGTACACACCTGACCACCATGACACATGTACTAACGAATCGGGATTTTCCGCTAGTGATCGGTACATTATGGTGGACGCATAAACACACACTCACACACATACATATAAATGCCGTTTAGTTAGGGTAGTATTGTAAAATCATTGCTTTCGGGCGCTAATAACAAACCTTCGTTATACGATCAAAAAAATAAAATTAAAAAAATTATTTACTTAGGGGCTCCGATGATCAAGGGAAAGTATTCGAGTAAAATTAGTTTTTAAGACAATCTCTAAGTGGTAATAAAAAACAAAAAAAAAACGAACTTTTTAAAATCCGGTTAAAAAGTACTAAGCTATGGCCATAATTCTACATAAATAAAGTTGTAATTTTTGTGAAAGGGGGTAAAACATTTTGGTTAATTTATTTCAAGAAGTATGAAGTAATAAGGGCTATCAAGAAATTAAGAATTTTATATTTTAAAAGCAACTGAAAACTTGCGAGATGGATTTAAATTTAAAATAAATTTTTAAAACCGTTTCACAGTGATAAATATGGGTGAAATCATAAGTAGTTGTGGCCGTAACAATACGTATAAGTGAAGTACTTATAAGCAGCTCACCCTTTAGTAGGGTTAAATGTTTTCCTGGCTTCCGGGTATTCTTTTCGTTTTGTTGATTTATCCTTTGTGTTTTGTTTGTTAAGTTTTCAGTTTTATTTTTTAGGAATTATTATGCTTTGATAGGTTTGATTATTCTGTGATATTTGTTATTTTTATTTTGTTTCGGTTAGGTTTTAGGGTTACGATTAGCTGATTTTAATGATAGGAGTTAGTGTAGATTTCTTATGTTGTTTTGGTTAGTTTAATTTTGCGTTTATTGTTTTGTTATAAGTTTATTGTAAGTTTTTAGTTATTTGTAGGTTTTTCGTTAGTTTTATAAGATTTATTTGGTTTGTATGTGTTTATTAACGTTTGTTTATGCTTCTGTTTATGACCGTCCACACTTCTTGTTTGTGATCTATTAGGATTTGTTGCAGATTTCTTGAGTTGTCACCTCTTGCTTTAGTTAGGTTAATTTTGCGTTTAGTGTTTTGTTATAAGTTTATTGTAAGTTTTTAGTTATTTTTACGTATTTTGTTAGTTTTTATGTGTATCACTGTACACACTTCTTGTTACTCGTTTGTGATTTATTAGGTTTTGGTTGTGTTATTAGGGTTAATAGGTTCGTTTTTTAAGTGTAGTTTATTATTAGTGGTTATATTTTGTGTTTATAGAGTTATTTTTTGTTTTTATTTTTTGTGTTTTTTTTCTCTTTCCGTAGAGGGAGGAAAAAGCTCTGCCAGCCGCAGTCAGGCCCGCACTGACGGCAGTGCGGGCCATTTTGTGTTTTGAGGCATTATTTTGGTTTGGTATTTATTGTTGTTTATTCAGTAAGTGTTTTGTTTTATGGATAGTTTGGTTTTTATTTATTGGTCAGTTGATTTAGTTTGTTGCTTATTATTTTGTGGGTAAGTTGGATGCCTAAGATCACGATGATTACCTCCGGTAAAGCCCCTAAGGGCTAGGTGCAGAGCGGGTGAAGTGACGCTCGGACTCGTCACAATATGGGTGTCTTCCCCTCGGGGTCAAGATGGTCTACCAGTTAAATTAAATAAAAATTTAAAAGATGTTAAGTAAAATTATAAAAATAATTAATTCCGCCCTAAATGATTATAAAAAAAAAAACTGTAATAAATGTTTAATTTTTCATAAATTTCAACTTTTTGTATTTGGCACCAAATTAATGATTTTTAAGCTGTTGATAATTGTTTATAATTTAATTCCTACTTCAAAGAGTAAAAAATTAAAGAATTTTTGGAGAAAACATATTTTTTTACTCTTTAAGTTGCTTTTTTATTGTGATTTTTATTTATATTTTTTAAATTTATTATTTTAGGTGACAAGTGACAAGATTACTTCTATAATTTTAAATAACAGGACCCGTATAAGTTAATTAAACTTAAATATATTCCTAATACAATAGCATTAATTTGAAATATACCTTAAGCCTTTCGCTACAAGAAAAGCCAATTTATAATTTAATCCATGTTGGACAATTTTAAGTTACTTAGGCCTTCGGTTTATTAAAAAATAAATCGCCTTCGGATATTTTGTATTTATTTTTCGAACACGTGCCAGATAGCGTGTGGCATACCCTAATTACAATTAATTTAATTCTAAAATACACCAAATATTAAAATAAAAATAATAAATAATAATAAAAAATAAATTATGTGTATGCTGATTTCAGCATTCAAATAAGGTGTTTTGTATTTTTCTATAAAATTCTACTTTAAAAAAAGTTCGTTAATTTCTAATTTGTAAACAAAAAAGTATAAATAAGTTTTTGTATATGTGGGCACATATACAAAATGATATAATAATTTATATAATAGTTGCTTCTACGGATCGATTTATTAGTAAGTCGTTTATCCCCAGTAGTAAAGGTAATTAATGCATAATAATAATAATAACAGCAACAGCACATGGTAAGAAATTTTGTAAAGGTAAACAAGAAGAAGGCACGAGCACGGGAAGATTCAACTATCAATAGAAGCTCAGCGCGTGCCTCGGACGTCGGTTGCATTTCATAGTACTCGCTGTAATGCGGGCTGAAAAATAAAAATAAAACGAAAAGAAGTAAGAAAAAAAACAAAAAATACAACTAGATAGTTACGAACGGCCGAGCCCAGAAACATACTGACACAGTCCCAACTGGTCTGCGACTAGACGACGACAGAATCCTTCAGCGGCACCTGTCCGCGATTCTAGCGGTGGTGGCATGCCAACAGCAAATCCAATAAGTCTTCCTTCTCCATCACTTTCAATCTATTTCTTATGTACGAGTATTAATAATTTTATTTAGTTTATATTTTCTTTAAATATTTTTAACGATAATTTCAAATATCGGTATTTTCTATTTATATTAATAAATAGATTTATATTTAATAAATAGTAAAATTTTATACTTTTGAAAAATAAATCAGATTATTTTAAATAATCAGAGATAAATAAAATAATATTTAGTAAAAACGAGGTGTAAAATATAAAATTATGTATTTATAAATTTATTAAAAACGTTTCTTTTAATTGTTTTAAAAATAAAACGCAATTTAAAACGGCATTAAAGAACTTGTGTTTACGAGTAGGCCGACGACCAACACTCGTATTATTTATTTATAAGTTATAAATAAATATAAAATAAATTTATATTTATAATTATAGATTAATATACAGAATTTATTACAGCAATTAAAAGTATTTATTTATGCCATCTCTTTCCAATATACAGAGTGTTTCATTTTAACCGCCCCAGACAATTTTCTCGTAAAATACACACGATACAAAAAAATGACCGAAATAAAAGTTTAAGGGACACCATACGGTGACCTTGGGTTTGACCTCTAAACTGATCTTATTTCAAGGTCAACAGTTTTTTTCCAAATGGAATGACCTATTTTTGATTCCACCAATGAAAAGAGCACAAAATATTACATTTGAATATGTTTACATATGACCTTGGATCTTTTTTCTGATAGTCATACGGCTAATCATCACAGACAGTGTTATACGATAGTGTAAAGCCATTTTTATGCTCTTTCCCACAGTATGCGAGATAAATGGCCTGGAATATTATATGACCTTCAAAAAGGTGTAACTCGTATAACACCATTACTGATGGTTAGCCGTATGACCTTCACAAAAGGTATATTAGGTATATATTCACAAAAGGTCATATGTTTGACTACATTTTCCAATGAAAACGTTTCTACATTTTTCATTGTTGGAGCCAAAAAAGGTCATTCCATCTGAAAAAATCGTGTTAACCTTGATATAAAGTCAAGGTCAAGTTAAAGATCACATCTAAGGTAACCATGAGATGTCCTTCTCTAATCTGAGTAACTTTTGTTTAGGTAATTTTTTTAATTGTGCGTATTTTACGAGAAAATCGCCTTGGCCGATTAAAATGAAACGCTGTATATAGCAAACAGATGGTATAGCTGGTTTATAATCACTATATATATATATATATATATAAAACACACACACACACACAGAGAGAGAGAGAGAGAGAGAGAGAGTGATTAAGATAGTGTTACTAGCGTTTTCTGAGCTTATTCTACTAGAAAATATAATGAAAAAAGGTCATTTAAATATGAAACTCGTCAACGGAGCCTTTCCAGACCCATATTTATATGAACTTTTTTCATTTTTATTGCTAGTAGAGTAAGACTAGTAAGCGCCGGTAACTCTGTGTGTATCACTCTTTATTTATAGGATGATTCCATATTGCACGGCAATCTCCCAGGAGATAATTCTATAGCCAAAAATAAGAAAATAGTTCAAATGAACGCAGGTCAGAAAACGATTCGTTAGCGAGTTTCGGCTCACGAAACACTTAGTCCGGCTTTTGGCTCCCAGTGTAAAATTAAACCGTACTAAAATTCTTGGGGTACAAATCGCGGGGTAAATTTGATAAATCCTTATGGTTTTTAATCTAAAAAAATTAAATAAAAGTGGTCCCAGACCTCTGTCTCACTTAAGTTTTAAGAAAAACGGGGTAAAATACAAAAATATTTTGTTGGAAAATACACATTTTTAGGTTTGAAATAAAATAAATTGTTATTACCGATAAGCAAAGAAAAATTTCTAATTAACTTTGTAGAAATTTTAATTCTGAGAAAATTGATGTAAACTACATATATTAAAATTAAACAGAACAATTTTCAGCAGCGTTTGAACAACATAATGTAAATGAAAACAAATAGATAACTTATCGATAACAGAAAAACTGAATAAAAAATAATTAAAAAAATAAATAAATAAAAATCACAACTTTTTATTTTTTTTCTAAAAACTGTTAAATATGAAAATGGTTATCTGATAAAGCTGCAAATATTTCTTCTATGCAGTTGCTCAATGTGTCCGCTATTTTATTTAATACATAGTTCAGCTCGACAAATCCATGCTAGCTCCATCCTCTGTTAAACGTTATCTCAGTTCTTCTTGTGTATCAATACGAGCGGAGTAGACTAACGACTTCATTCAACCCCAAAGGAAAATCCGCTGGCGTGTGATCGGGATATTGAGGTGGTCACTTTACTGGTCTGTTTCGACTTGCTGACGTTGTTTACATTAAGCCGAATTAACTACTCTATATAAGCGTGTTAAACCCGATGAACATTTTTACTATTAATAAAAGTAACGCTGATTATAGCCAATTATTATTTATAAATTTTACACGCTCACAATCATACTAAAGTCTAAGGTACGTATGTAGTGTAAAATAACAAATTAAACTACGTTTTTATATTGAAAACAATTTATTAAATAACTGCTTCTATTCAGTCGGGGAATCTTGAATCACGAATGTAGGAACGCAGAAATAGTTTGTGAATAAACAGTCTAGGCGCATGATTACAACGCATTCAAAATCGTAGAACGCAATACGGTTGAAAAAATGAAAGTAAAACAATACGATAAAGAAATCTTTAAGACATTAAAACTTTCCGTCGCCAGGTTGCCTACAAGCGGCATAATATTATACGCCTCTACATTCCAGTCTATTATGAAAACAATATGATAGAAGCAGATGTATACACCCATGTAATTTTATGTGTACGTTTAATTAAATTAACAGCTGTTTAATTATAATAATAAATAATAAGTTATTAAAAATTAAAAATGTACCATCGACGGGGGATATATAATTAAGTAATTTTAAAATGTGCTCGGCGGAAATTTGTACGTCAATAGATTTTATTTGCAGTTAAAAATTACTTTAATAAATATTATTGTATACTATTATTCAAATCTGTTTAGATTGTTCAGGCTTAAAATTATTTTATTCAGCATCGTTATATACATAAACTTTATATACGGCTGTACCTAAAATTGTTACTTTCTTGGCTACATAGTAATACTGTATAGCTGAATAGTGAACTAATTAAGGAAGGTGTGCTGTTCGGATCACATTTTGGATATGACGGGTTTTGCAGATTCTCATGTTCCTCTCTAACTAAAAAATACAATTGTAGTATAAAGAAATTTCGGAATTATGCATATAAAATTATACATAAAAAGGATATATCTCGAAGTTTTTCCGGGACTTTTGTACCTATTCTGTTGGTAAAAATAATAGAAAAAGTTCATAGAAACATATATCCTATAATTCTTCATTTACGAGTTACGGCTAGTGAAATATTTTGCTCGGATTTCAGCTACCCCGGTGAAATGAGGTCGTATATTAAAAGTTTATGATACGAGTAAATATGACTAATATTTACGGTTACGAGTAATTTGTAGTAAAAAAACATTTTTTCGGTATACTATCGTTTCATATGGCCTCAAATGAAGTTAAGTGAGGTGATGGCCAATTATCTGACTTAACGCCAACTGGTCCACCGCGTCCAATTCAGTTTAAGAAATTAACATTCAAGTGATTTCTCGCTATTAATGAAAAATGTGGCGTTGCACCTTCGCGGTGGAAAATCATTTGCAATCTTGTTTGTAAAGGTACATTTTACAAAAAAGCCGGCAAATTATCTTTAAAAAAATGAACTTGTATACATCTCCCGTAAGGTTTTAATTGAAAACAAACGGGCTCAGAATTTTGTCATAAATAATGTCACACCAAATATTGACGTGAAATATGTGTTGCAAACTAGTTCCCACAATACCATATGGATTGTCTTCGCTTTATAAATAACTATTTTTAGAATTGAAGACTCCATTTCTCATAAAAGCAACTTCATCAGTATATGAATTGATTTTACCTTATCAGTGTTGTCTAGATGCCAATGACAGAAGTTTAACCACTGGGGGTAATTTGTTGTCCGCAAATTTTGAACAGGCGGAAATATATATATATTCTCAGGCGGATATAGATTTTCTCTCCCTAGGATGCGTCACACTTTGTCTGACAAACCACTGCGACATGAAATTCTCCTGTGCTGATGCCTGGTCTGCGTAATGGACTGGAAATAGTTTAATATTATCATATATATTTTTCTGTTAGAAGAGTTTTTAATAATTTTAACCTTTACTTTCAATTTTGATTTTTTTGGTTCTATGTATTTAATTTTACTATCCGGGGAGGGGACTTTTTGCTCAACCCATCGGAATTAGATAAGTTTTATATAGTTTCTTTATTCGATTATTTTAACTTTTATATTTTATCGATTTCGTCTGTGGTATTAGTTTTGAGTTTTATTTTGCCTTCTTGGCTTGTTTTAATACATTTTTATTATATGATTAATATTACATTTACACCTTATAAACTTTATTATTTTGGAGTTATTTTACTCGTTTATTAATAAAATTCCGGCGATGATAACGCCCAGGCGTTTTTCGCCCACAAAAAAAAAAAACAAAAAAAAAAAACAGAAAACGAACACGTTGGAGGAACTGACCTTTTCATTCGTAAATGCTATTACACTGAAGAATGTTTAAAGAAGTCCTTTCAAAAGAATGTTTATTAGATACAGGAAAAATAATACGTACAATTTTCCATTTTTTTTCGTCTGTTTTGCTTCAATAAAAATTGATTTTTAAAAGTTTTTATTAATTTTTAATTGGCTATATATATATATATATATATATATACATACAACCAATTAAAACTTTTAACTTTTATATATATATATATATATATATATATATACATTAATTTTTAGAAATAAATTCTCTCTACAAGTTTTCTTACTAAATCTTTCCCATTTATTAATCATTTAACAAAGCTATTGTACTACAAAACTAAAAAAAAACTTGTTTTTCGATACCGAATTTTGTGTTTTACGTCGGATATCTTAAAAATTATTGGAGTTACAGCTCTGGGATCTATTTTAACCTATTTCGCAGCTTAAATTACATAAGAAACTACAAACTTTACTCCTCAATTTGGATCCCAACAATTACAGTACGGCTTTATTTTTATTAGAAGTTCTGAAATCCGGGCGAAACCTTCCGCTAGCCTTAAATCTAAATAAAGCGTTCCCAGACCTATCTTAATATGAACTTTTTTCGTTATTTTCGTTAGTAGAACATGTCCTGAATGTTTCTTCGTTTTTTCGTGAAACAGTCTATGGATGTCGCTATTCCACTGGCAAACAATTGGGAAAACGATAGCGAGGTACAGATATTTGGCGGATCAAGTGAAGATGTAGGTCCAGAAAGAGTACGTGGGGTATGCGTGGGGAGCATACTCGGATCCCAGGTAGTGTAGGAACGGAAAGAGTAGCCTCACTGATGAGAGGTATCTTGGTTGTCCGGAAGAGGAGGTCGGAGTATCCTTATGATCCGGAGGGGACCAAGATGGGAGATCCGGATTGGACTGGAGTCAGGGTGGGTAGTCTACGCTGCGACACACGGGTGCGATCGAGTCGTCAACGTCTTTTAGGCGGTTACCGGTTGCCCCCCTTGTATTTAAAAAATTGTAGTAAAAATAAAAAAAAAGGAAAAGTAGGTACCGTTCCTGTTCTGCTGGGTAACATTCCGCACTAGTTACATAAAAAATTGAAGGTGCCTTATCTTCCGGATGGTTTATTCCTTTCGATGTAAAAAGCTGTCCTCTTGGACCTCTGTAGATTAATAATAAGGTACATATCATCCGATCCTGGTAGCTCACCAATAAGTGATAAGGAATGGAAAACATAAAACCCAAACGTAATTAACAGCTCTTTTTGCGTACGGGTAGTTACGGCTCGTGTCATTATAATACCGATCCAATATTGATACAATAATATCGTTTCAAGCCTTGCCACGACGGCCGCTGAAGCGCTGAAAACGGTCAGCAATGCTATTATTAATAATAATAATAAATAATAATAATAATAATAGCAGTTTGATTCATGCATTAAAGCAGTCAGTGATAAACTAGTTTCTTTAAATACATAAACCATGACATATTCTAAGCTTAGATCCAAAAATTTCACTCTAAAAAAGCTACATTAAAAGTTTATATTACCAATAAAAAAAAAAATAAATAAATAAGAAACACTCAGTACAATAAGTCTCAATCACCTAATCTATAGATCCAGGATACATTCTCTTTTTAATAAATTTTGGTTTATACCACTGTTAAGACATTAAGAAAATGTAAAAATATAGTCTTTTTTCTATTTTTTTGTAAAACAAGCAACCGATTTATTATTAAAACTGCATGGCATTCTTTAGTTTCTAGTGAGTTTAAAACTTAAATTCAACTCAAATTGATATTATTCGACTTTGTACTTGAAAGGACAGCACCAAAAATTGTATCGTAGAAACTTCCTATATATATTGATTATAATACTTTTAATAAATTAATTGAATTTTAATTAATTAATTGAAATTAAACAATTTTTAATAATACATTCTAATTTTTAAGATATATGTATTCCAATAAATATTTTATTTTTTATTATTTTTTAAAAAAATATTTATTTCTTTGATGATGAATTCTTGCTTGTACCGTTTGAGATACAGCTGACTTTGTTACATACAAAAATTGTTGTTTACTCGTGCGTTGCGTATTAATTAAATATTTTTTGTTACCCACCGGGTTAGTCTAGTGATGAATTCATCATCGCAAATCAGTTCATTTCGAAGTCGAGAGTTCTAAGGTTCAATTCTTAGTAAAGGCAGTTAGTTACTTTCATACGGATTTCAATACTAGAACGTGGATACCGTTGTTCTTTGGCGGTTGGGTTTCAATTAACCACACATCTTAGGAACGGTCGACCCTGAGTATGTACAAGACTACACTTCATTTACATTCATAGATTATCTTCATTCATCCTCTGAAGTAATACCTTACGGTGGTTCTTTAAGGCTAAAGACAAAAAGAAAGAAAAACTATTTTTTGTTATGTAATTAAAATTATATTTTTTATAAAATTAAAAAAAAAAAATTGTAAGCATAATAATTCAAAGAAATAACTTTCTTCCACATTTGTGTTTTTAAATTTGTTTTGTAAAAATGTGTAAATGTTATATATGCTTTTCTATATGATACAATTCTGCCCAGTAGAATAAAGGTAAATATTAATAACATTCTCAACAGGAGTGTATTTCAGAGTGATATAAACTAACCATTTCAAATATATATTTTTATTTTTATATTTAAAGAAAATAATTTAAAATTATATACAGATTAAATCTTTTAATATATTTTTATTATATATCATGAAAATATAAAAAAAAAAAATATTTGTATTCATATTTTAGAATATAAATATTTTTACTACTGTTGGATAAATATTAAAAAAAATAATTATTTTACAAATTTTTGATTAAGGGAAAAATATAACGGAAAAACGAAATTTTATTTTCTTGAAGGTTAATCTGGTGTTATTTTCGCAGTAAAGTTTTACGTAATACTTATGAGGTTTTTTTTTTAAAAAAAAGGTAAAACTATTAAAACACCTAATTATAACCTAACGGGGATTTAGAGTATTTTTCAAAAAAAAAAAAATTCCTCTAAATTCGCCAATCAATTGCTAGTTAAGGTACCTGAGGAACTGTAATTTAATTATGAATTTGAATGAATATGAATTTTTCTGTATCTCAGGAATTTTTTCTGTGTTTCAGATTTTTTTTTATTATATAGTAGTAATAACGAAGATAACTGAAATATCTTTCACTATACGGATAACGTGGATTATATCTGAATTGAAGGAAACTAACATATTGAAAGATTTTGTAATAAATATAAATTAATCAAGTTATGTAAGTAATTCTAGTCACCTATATTCTAGTTCCTCGTATTTATAATTTACTGGTTCAGTTAATTAGGAAATGGCTGTTAATTAAACTTCCTAAATTATAATCTCAAACACTTAACCATTTTCACAACTTTATCAGTCGTTAGTAAAGATACAAAATTAACTCTAATACGTTTTTGTACAAGTTTTTTTAATTTTAAATTACCGACTATGTTAGCGTTATTTTCAAGGTAAATAAAAAAACATTACTTCTTTCCCATCTACTTTCCGCTATAGCAGAGCTATAGCGTTAGATGGAAAGTACTGTAATCGGTCCAATACATATGCAGTTTTTACCAGATTTTGACGTTTTGATACCTAAGAAACCCAAAAAACCGAATGGAAATTATCTGTGGAAATGTACGTGTGTGTGGTCGATGTCAAATCCCGACTATGTCGATCCTAGACCCCATCCCAGAAGCCGAGACCCGGTCTTGATGCCAGTGCTTTTAGTGGGAGCACTCTGTGCAGGGCATTCACACCGCGTCTCGGTCTTTTTCGCGAAGGGATGTGATAGTCCCATTGCCTCATCACTGCCGTTCATCCCTGCAAGCACAGACGAACGGCAGCTCCGCAGGGGGCTGTCCTACAACCCCTTGCCGCTCCATCCTCCATGGCTTTGTGCTGGAGTATCCGTGTCACAAAGTCAGTTAGTTACCGCACGAAACCTCTCTGCCCCTGATAACATACAGTCTATGATTGTGTCAACTGTAAGGGAACTAGTCACCAACTCACAAATACGGCGTTCAGTATCTCACGGCCGGCAGTCGAACACGACGTTTTCCGGTGTATCTTTACTAAATTGGGAGCCCCAAAGCCCACCTAACGGCCGGACCCGACCAAAATCGGGTCCGGCCGCCAAAGTACTTTTTAACATTTTTATTTTTTCCCATTTTTTATTGTAATCAACACTTTAAAAAAAAAGATTTGAAAATTGTTTTAGAAAATTGACCTTATACTCTCTCACTTTGGGGTTCGCGCAAAAAGTAACAACGTGGTCGTGTGAGGTATCAATTTATACATTTCCAACGGCACTGAAAACGATTTTAATATTTAAAGTTATTGTGGAAGGTTTCTAGTAATACCAGATTTGAAATTTTGGGTTTTAACCTCAAGCAATATTATTATCTTGTAATTATAACGTGGGATTTTTTGAATATGTTATTAATATATTAATTACATTCTATTTGTAAAAAGCCAAGACAAAACATATCACCAAACGTTTTGGTAGGGATATACTTTTGTAATAAATAACAAAAATTATTTTTAAATAGATTCTTACTTTATTGACAAATTTAAAAATATCATAAGAAAGACAGAAATGTTGGAATTAGGCCGGTCTTCGTTGGAAAAAGAGATACAAAATCAGTTAAAAGTTTAATTTATATCGAATTATAGTTTTTAGTTTTTTGTTTAATAAAATAATTTAAAAAAAAATGCTTTGGGTTTTGTTATGCGGCTTTAGCTGCAAAAATTAAAAAAAACAATGATTTTATAAGCACGTGTTCGTTTGTGATACGCGGCGTAAGCCGTGGATCAGAAACGACCCACAGTTGTAGGACTTTCCTACAGCCTCATGCGGCTAAAGCCGCGTTCCGGACGAGTTCTATAACTATATTGAGAGCTTTTTCTTTCAAGAGATTCTCTGTAGGTATGATATTTTAAGGGATTCGAAAACTTTAAAATTTGATTACTTTTATGCTTGTCAAACAAAATCTAGGCTTACTGGATATGAATTTCAGATAGAGTTGATATTATTAAGCTTTAAGTAAATATAATATTTAATTGATAGCTCTTTTAATAAAACAAAACGGTATTTAAATGCCGTTAAAATAACAACTATACTTTTTGTACTTGATAAATGTATGACCTAGTAAATAGAATAGCAAGACGGGTTATTAAATTTTTTTCTTGTTTATTTATTGTTTGCATTTTCAGCGATACACCTGTAGGTATGAAGTAAACATTTTTATTTTATTTTTTCAATATCTTTTTTATTTTTTATTTTCTCCGACTACAATGTAACGTTTGCCAGTTTGAGCACCTGTATGTTTTTACTTCTTTCGTCAACCTATTAATAATTATTATTATAAACAAAATTTTCAAGAATTCATTATTCTTTTATCAAGGCTATTTGCCATGTTATATACGTTTATATATATTAGCTTATTATGTAATTTGATTTTTTAATGTATTTTCTAAGCTTTTAATTTATAACTGTGCAACTTTGTCGGCTTTACCAGAAAAAGATAAGTCGATTTAAAAAAAAAAAACTTTTTTCTTTTAATTTATTGGTAAAGGTTATGAATGTGATTACGCCTATTTATGTAATTATTAGTATGATTGAAATAAACAATTTGCAACATTTATTCATCGGTATCCTTAATCGTTATATAATATCTAAATTCACACATATGTGCGAGCGCCAAAACGCTCACCCAAAATTATACTGTAAATAAAAATAACGGAAAATTAAGATTCCGGTCGTGATTAAACGATAAATACGATTAAAAAGAATAAGTTATAAAATAAAAAAGAATGTATACCGATATATAAGGTTGATATAAACATGTACAATTAAAAATAAGTTCCTACCAAAACGGAAGATTTATTAATCTTTAAATAATACTTTGTTAATTAATTATTATAAAAGCACGACCGGTTTCATTCATTACATACTATAATATTAATATTAAAAAAAAAGAAGAGTATTAACTTGCATGTCCAGTTTTTATACAAACTCATACCAAAACTACTTAACTTTACTGATTAAAACATATTTAAAGAAGTAAGTATAGTTTTATAAAACAAAAATACGTTTTTACATTTTTCTATTCCTTTCTCTTTAGTGGTCATCTTCTAATTCCTACTTATTTATAATATTTTATTAATTTTATATATTATTTTAATAACAACTATTTGAACGAATCTTTAATTCGATTTTATTGTAGCCAACTCGTTCAAATAAAAACAAAACTATGCTCGTTCATTTCAAAACTGGTCATATGAAATTTGATTACGTACCGATAGTAATTGCGCACAATTGCAATCGTCATTTCAGACTTCGTATCGGTAATAATGTACCATGAACATGTAATAAATTGACGGTAACCGACCAGATTAAATAGCTGCGTGTGATAGTCGACAAAAAGATACTCTAGACTGTAAAAATATTTTTACAATAAATAATAATTCAATAATAACAACAAAAAAAAAGTTATTAGTGAAATAAAATTTTATGTATTTTTCATTAAAAAAAAAATGTGTATATGTAATTTAATAGGTGTACAAGGAAGTCATGTGGTATCCACATCAGATTTTTTTTTAATAATTTAAATATATTGATAATTAATAATTAATAACCTCTGCAAACATTTTCAAATTAAAATGAAAAGTACATAAAATTTTATTTCACTAATAACTTCTGATTTTTTAGGATATATTTTGTTTTGTTTTTATCACTGAATTATTATTTATCGTAAAACCCTTTATTAAAAGGTTAATAATTATTAATAAATCAATATATTTAAATTAAAAAAATGGAGATGAAGTGTGATTCAAACCCATGTACCTTTCCCTTATAAGATCCAAATAACTCATTAATTAAAATATAATTTGGCTATAATTCTTATATTTTTATTTATTTATAATTTTTTTGAGGTGGGAGAACCTCATATACGGGCGCCAAAGCGGTGTTGAACTCGCTAACAAGTTCCGCAAGCTGTTACAGAAAATGCGTGTGTATTCCTGCGCAATACCGACTAAATCTTCACCCCTGGTGACCCCACCTCCTGGAAAGCCGCTAATAAAGCATTAATTCTGGAGGAGGGTAAGCGCCCACACACATATTGGGTCTCAAACATCATCCACACCAGACCACTACACGCACACACTGCAAACCACAAATACCTAAAGGAGGAAAACATCCAGAAAAATAGCACACCTGACAGGTACTAAGACGTACCACACACATTTATACATTCATACAATCAAGCCAACACAAGACAAAAATCATGAAGACATGGCCACAATACAACTTATCCACCAAAGTACACTCAGAAGTTAATTAAATTTTCACAATCTCACCCAGTGTACACAAACTCACACCCACCATCTAACAAACAACTCAACGACTTACCCACACTACCGTCAGCCGTAATCATTAAAAACATGAGCAACGCCCTCAGGAACCAAGAGTGGAATGTCCACGGCTTCACCGCATAAAGCGACCCCCATCATGCTCGAGAAGGCCGATAACTCTGGAACCTCTGAAAATAAATACCACTTATGATATATCGTTGAAAAGTTTTCAATGAAAGCTTATTACTGCAGTTAAGAAAAGATCCAAAATCCAAATGTTTTGGATTTTGGGCTTTTTTGGACACTGTTTGTCCAATCGATTACAATAAAAAGGGGAGGTGCAGAACTAGATGTCAGAACAGTCCCTAATCCAAAGTTTCAACATCTTACGGCTAATCTTTTTTGAGTTATCCGAGATACATACGTACGTACGTACAGACATCACGCTGAAACTAGTCAAAATGGATATTAGGCATGGTTAAAGGCAGTTAATTTTATACAGATTTTAATACTAGATCGTGAATACTGGTGTTCTTTGGTGGTTGGGTTTCAATTAACCACACGTCAGGAATTGTCGACCTGACACTATACATGAACAGATTCATAGATATCATCCTCATTCGTACTCTGAAGTATTACCTTACGGTGGTCCGGAGGCTAACCAGAAAGAGAGAAAGAGTGGGAGTGATTGGGGGGAGAGAGACAGAGAGAGAGAGAGAGAGAGAGAGAGAGAGAGGCCAACCACTCCTGAGACGTGTGGTTCAAAAGAGTGTATGTTTAAAAGAGAATTGTTTAAAGATATTGAAAAAATAAAGTATTACTTTTAAGAAAGTAATGAAAAAGATTGGTTCGCATTTTCGTCCTGAATATAATGTAGATAACAAAGCTATTTTATAAATATTTTTGATAATTTAATATATTTTAATAGCCCTTACTTTCGTTACTTTCTTACGCTACTTTCGCTGTTAACTTTTGAAAGTTAACAGTGAAACATTAAAAAAAAAAAAAAATTTAGCAAATGCTCCTTCCTCAAAACCATATCGTTTACGGTATTTGACCACTGTTTAGTGTATAATATACCAAGATGGAGGCTATTTAATATTTTTCATAGATAGCTTCAAAATAATCTACAGAATTATCCCAAGTAGTGATTTTAAACAAACCGAAAAATAAATCGTTTTGTGGTAGTAACATTTGTTAAATCTCATTAAAAAAAATTTTCTTATAGAGTAGTTAATGTAGGTAATGTAGACCCCATTTTTGAAATTATTTGTGAAAAAATTTAAAATGGCTGTAACTTCTCGATGTTATTTCGTTAAATCCCTTTAAATACGTTTTTTCAATGCCCTTTAAAATAATATGTCAATCACCCTATCCTTTCTATTCAAAATGTTAGAGTTGTCCCCCTGAAGGCTTCCTGGGTGCTTGGGATGCGGTTCTCAAACTGAAAATGAGGTTGCTTTCAGGTAGTAACACATTTTTAAATTTCATTATTGTATCGTTAAATTTTTTTTAACCTCCGGGACCACCGTTAGGTATTTCTTCAGAGGATGAGATAAATAACAATTTCTGTAGCGTGTGAAAATGCCATACCTAACCAAGATTCGAACCCGGGACCTCCGGATGAAAGGCCGAGACGCTACCACTCGCGCCACGGAGGCTGACTAACTGTTGAAAAGTTATTTAACGGTTGCCTTAATTTGTTAAAACTGGTATATACGGTATAAAATTACTTGAAAAATAATTTGACAATTTGTTACATTATAATTAACATTTAATATAGTGTTGAGCGATTTGTCAAGTTTATAATCTGAGGTATTTATAATTTAAAACATATTCGCTTAAGCAAAATTCTAGATTTCATCTCCTTTAGCAGACAAGGTAACAACCTTGTCGCAACATACTAAAACCAAAGAAAATAATTGATTACATGTTAAAGAGTATTCCATTAATAAACAGAGTGCTTTATAGCGAGCTATTCGGTGTCATTTATCAATTTATTTTACTTTAAATTTCTGGAAAAGTATTCATAAATTGTAATGTACAGATGCTTATATATTTTTATTATTATTGAAAAAATTACTATTACTTAACTTATAGTTAGATATTCCATGCATATTGGTTAATTAATAAATAAGAAATTAATTAACTGATTAAATTTTATTGATTAGGTCCTGTGTACTGTTCTTGTTCTTGAAGCAAAAAAAACTATTCTAAAGAAAAAAATTATAAATTAATTAATTTATAATTATAAATTATAAATAAAAAAATTATAATAAAGTTGTTGTACTTTCCTGGGATTGTTAATTTTTTTTTGTATAGTGGAAAAATAATGGTACACGAAAAAACTTTTAAAAATTAAAAAAATTTATTATGTTTTACTTTTTCTGCTCCACCACTTACAAAATCACCTCCCAAGAAAGTTTTTGACTTTTCTACTTTTACTTTGTTAAACGGAATAAAATTTAAAAAAATCCACTGAAAAGTATAGAACCGATAAAGAGTTACCTAAGATTTTTTTTAGAGGGTGGGGATGAACTACGATGATATTTATTACAATATTATTATTAAAAGTTTAAATAAACCAAAAAATTAAAAAAAGAATCGATATTTTTAAACTTTGATCGGCTCTTCCATACCCAATGTTGCTCCCAAGTATTCTTTGTCTTTCTTTTACATTACTATTATACCTAGGAAAACATAAAAAATCAGTTAAGAAATATGCATTAAATAAAAAGATAACTTTATCGATTTTGGGGAAAAAGGATAAATTTGGGGGAAATTAAAAAAAAAAAGTGGTAAGATAAGTATTACTTATGTATTGAGCTTATTATAGAGTGAGATTATGTTTGCAAAGAAATTTGCAAAGAGGTTATGTTTGCAAAGTCTCCAAAGAAACTATCTACTCCGCCTCTTGGAGATACTTTTTCCAAAAAATTACCCCATATACAAATTTCATCAAAATCCAGTCAAAAGTTATTTAGATTCAACACGCCAACACACGAATATACGAACGTACGAACATTACCCACAATTTTTTTTGTTTTTTGGGGTCCTATGGTCATGAAACGTCGTGAGATGCAAGACAACCCGTACCCCATTTTTTGACTGATTACCACCGTACTTTCCTTCTTGCAGGATAAATCTAGAGCTCTGATGCCAGGAAAGTAAAAATAGTCATTAAAATACGTAGTTGAATATTTAAAACCTTCTAATTTCGTTGAAATATTAATCGGTACTTAGAAATTAATAATAAAATCGCTATATTATAGAAAAACTATTTAAATACCTTTTCTTAATTCTTTTGTTCTACTTTTCCAGGGTTTTTCATTATGAAAATCTTATTTTTTAAAGTTTTTTTATTCTTTTTTGTGATTAATGTAGGAAAATAAAAATTGAAAATTTAAATAAATAAACCAATATATTTCTTATTTATGTTAATCATTTTATTTTTTGTAGCTAATCAATTAATCCAAATATGAACTGAACTTTTTTAAAATTTGTAAGTTTAGGTGTTTAAATCTTCACTTTAATTGAAATTTATCGGTAGAACTTACGATTAATAATAATAATTTAGTTTAAAGATTTAAATATTAGAATTTTTTCATTTTTCTTTTGGTGAAATATGAGGCTTAATAGAAATAAAACTTTGCCTTAAATGTGTACGAAAAATATGTTTATTTACACGCTGCGTATTTATATTTTGCAACTAATATATAATACTGAAAATAATCGTATTTTAATGCTTAAAATAATATTCAATTAAAAATCAAGTCGACTTCTTTCCAAGTTGTCATATTGTAAATTATATATTTTTATAATCGAACAGAAATTTACATCACCTCATATGTAACCAGAAACGTAACAAGTGGAAATTTGTTTTAACATTTTGTGTATTATTTAATGAAATCAGTGAAATTTATGATAGATGTTATTCTCTTTTTGTGTAAATAGCAAAATATAACAAGAAATATATGTTTTACAGAATTAAAAATAAAGAAATTTTGTGCAGAAACTTTACTCAGTTGTTACAGTATTTGCATTTTATATTCGGATTTACTAGAGATTGTTTTCTACTGTTTGTGTCGGATTAATTCTTCTGATAGTTAGCGCATGCCTCTTACAGTTATAAACATAGCTCAGGCGCCCAAGGTGAACTTCTGCGACGCCTCTATTTCAAACATCACCTGGTGACAATCGCAAGCATGTAGGTGTGTTACAGGTGCCGCGGTCGCTGCCATCACTCCACACACCGCTGCGATTCACATTACTAACTACAGCTTACCAGTTATGTTGTAGCTAATACACGTAATATACAGCTGCGGTTATTCGTCTTCATACAGCTGCGTTATTTGAAAGCAATATTGTCTTTTTTTAGAGTTTTCACATACGGGCGTTTAACAACTATCATTTTTAAGATCATTTACTTACAACACAGCTGCTAAACTATCCTTATTTAGGTTTTTTTTTTTTAATGTAAAAAAAGCTTAACCAAGTTATACCTTTGTTTAAAGGATAAACAATTTATTATGCGTACATCCTGGATACATGAATAACTTGTTAATTATATTTATTGTGCAATTGCAGTACACAAAATTAAAATCTGTGGCACACGTTTCACTTGATTAAAATATTCTTAAAACGAGAATTATTTGATATGCTTTCTTTTCTATTTTAATAACTGCTATTACTGCTAGTAATATAAAAAAAATCTGATGTGGACACCATACACCTATTAAATTACAAATACACATATTTTACTGCACTACGTTTAAACATATTTCATTTGAAAGTGAGATAAAATCCTCCAAATTTTTACTAAACTGGACGGTTACACAATTGCATTTTGGTGTCCGTATCAGCATTTTATATTAGTTTATATATTATTTTTGTTTCACGTTGCTCAAGTAGTTAATGTGGTGTAAGTGAAAATGTGTCGGATTTGTAACCATGCACACATCGGTTCGAATCCGACTTCCGACTTGATATAATCCACTTGATATATGTGCACATATTTTTTTTTTTAAATTTAAATATATTAAATAGCTAATATTTATTAATCTCTGTAAAAATTATTGAATTAAAATGTAAAGTACATATAATTTTATTTCACTAATAACTTCTGATTTTTTTCATATTTTCATTCAATCGGAAGTTAATAATTACTAATAAATCAATATATTTAAATTAAAGAAAAAAAGTTAAAAAAAAGGAGATGGACTCTGATTCGAATCGATGTTCCTTCCCTTTATGAGATCCAAATATTTCATTAATTAAAATTTCATTTGCTTATAACTCTGGAACCAATGAAAATAAGTACCACTTATGATATAGCTGAAAAGCTCTCAATGAGAGCTTATTAATGCAGTTAAGAAAAGGTCTAAAATCCAAATGTTTTGGATTTTGAGCTTTTTTGGACACTTTTGGTTTAGTCGATTGGAATCAAAAGGGGATGTGCACAACTAGATATTACAACAGTCCTTAATCCAACATTTTAACATTTTACGGCTAATTATCTTTGAGTTATGCGAGATACATACTACGTACAGACATCACGTCGAAACTAGTCAAAATGGATTCAGGGATGGTCAAAATGGATATTTCGGTTGAAATCTGAAAACCGAGATTTTTCGCGATCACAATACTTCCTTTACTTCATACAAAGAAGTAACTAGTTTTTTTCAAATAGACACTAATAACAAAATAATTAGGAGGATTTGAAAAATCCTTTTTCTGATTTATATAAAATATCTCTTCGAAAAATAATTGAAAATTATGTGAAAACCTTTAGAAAAGTAATTCCGGATGATTTTAACTATACTAGTTTTATTGCTTATTTTGTTCAGCTAGTATTTTTAAAAAAAATAGCTTAATGAAATGATAGATTTCCTAAAATGCTTATTTAGACATTTTATAATTCATTTTTAAGTTTAGTTTTAAATAGGGATTTAAATAAAATTTGAATTTTTTTTACAAAATTAAACTTTCTCGTCTAGATAGCGCTATAGCCAAGCAATAACTCTAGAAGGGAAAGTATTAATCAGTCCAATTTGGGCATATACGTTTTTCAACGGATCTTGACGTTTTGACACCAAAGCCACGAAAAAACCGGATGCAAATTTTTCCGATTTTAATGTTTGTGTGTTCAGTGATGTCCTCTAAATCACCTTATATATACATCCTGAACTACTGGACCAATTTTGACCGAACTTGCTCAGATTACTTCTATACATGGGGCATTAGTATCATTAAATTTTCAATTTTAAAGGTCAAAGGGGAGAGGATGTAGAGCAAGGTCACTCTCAGTATCTCGATATTTCTCTTAATTAAGGTCATATTTTTCTTAGGCACATCAATAATTAAAAAATAACAATAGCAAAAAAAGTTTGGTAAAATCATATCTCCATCCTAAAAAAAATGCTCTAAATTACTGCTGTTGTGACGTCACAGGTGAGCGGTAGAATTAAATAAATGAATAATATTTAAAGTGTAAAAAAGTAACTCGGTCTGACTGGGTCTCGAAATTGATCACCCGGTTGAATCGGTACCTGGTGCGTTAAGCCTCGCGGCTACACCAGGTATCGCCGCTAGTAACACCCCACCCGCGCGAATTAAATAGTCTATAGTATGCGCGTGCGCGCCTTTTATTTTGAATCATTGAATTAAATAAAAGAAAAAATATTATATTTAAATAAAATGATAAATATTTTAAATTTAATATTAATTTAAAATTAATATTTGTTATATTTTTTCATTTTTGAAAATTTTTCAATATTTTGAAAAACTGTTACTACTGTATAAAGTTAAAAATAACTTGAAAATTTTTACTATAAATCAAATTAATTTTATAGACTTTTCCGAAATGCGGCTCTAGCCGCGTGACGGGAAAGTCCTACAACTGTGCAGTCAGTTGTGGTTGGCGGGGGATCCCTCTGGGGTTCCTCGTTAGAGGCGAGGCGTTAAGACCGGAGTCCCGGTGAGGGGGATCCTTTGGGATCCCCTCATTTAAGGCACAGTAAGCAAGGAAGACAGAGTCCCGACTGCCTGGACGGGGCCTTGTGCTCTTCCGACGTAGTTTGAGGCGATGGCACCCCTTGGAGCTGCGCTTATGCTTGGTCGTGAATCCGGCTCCAAGCGGCGGGGAAATCGACGAAGGAAAAAACTGTGTAGTCAGCTTTTTTATTAGTACATCAATTAATTTTCTAGATTAAAAATGTAGTATCAAAATATTCAAAAAGAAAATGAAGAACGTGTGTTTTATTATATTCGAATTTAAAAAAAAAAATATTATCAGTTAAGAAAATTCCTTTTCATTTGCGGCGTAATGTAAATCGATAACCAATCGGGGTAGTTGAAGTGTATGAGATATCTGACACTGTTTAGGGAAGAAAAATCAGAGAACGGATTAAATTTCTGTATACAGTAATGTAAGTAAAGGCTACAGTTCTAAAAATAAATATTTAATTCAATAAAATATATCAAAAGAATTATAGTTGATATTTTTTATAGTACGTTAGCTCAAAAGACATTTTGTTTAATAAAGTTGTTTATGTTTGTTTTTTTGAAGAACCTCTTACAGATAAAAAAGTAACAATTGAAAAATAGTGTAAAACACAGGTGTGCTTTCCGCATGTGTGCGTGTACTTAACATAGTTACACAGCTGGGATCACTACCCGTGCCATTCATTAAAGTACTATTCGATGTCTGTCCAGGGTCAGTTGTTCGGACACAAGGGGTAGATTAAATACTGTATTATGTAATGCATATTATAATACTTCAAATTATTCTTGACAACCACATTAATACAATGTTATGAAGCATATCATATCCTCTATAAGCAACCCGCGCATGCACAACACAAACACTCACACACTCTCGCACAAAGAACACAAAATTTCTGGCAGTATTAACTTTATTATTCATGTTAAATGATTTTTAGAATGAGTTGTATTAATCAACGTTTATCTAACTGCTATATCAAGAACCATTGTATTTTATTTTATTCCTGATAACCGCAAAAACTACTGAACTAATAATTATGAAATTTAGTACCTTTCTTATGACTCTCGGAATATTTACTCCAGGACAAATCTCACCAATCTCACTATTAAATAAATCATAAACAAAAAAAGCTGACAACACAGTTGTAGGACTTTCCCGTCACCCGTATAAAGCCGCGTTCCAGGCAAGTCCTACAACTGTGGGTTGTGTCTGATGCGCGCGCGCACACAAAAATACACACACCACTTAATTTAAAATATTTATTATTTTATTTAAATATAATAGTTTTCTGCTTATACAACTCAATGATTCTGCCTAAAGCGCGCGCGCATGTCGTAATTAATTCGCGTGGGTGTGGCGGTACTAGCGGCGACGGTCGACAAGAATTAAAGTAATGTAAAATTTCAAAACTTTCGTAAAACAAATTTCGCTCGTATGGTGTAGCGGCGAGGCTTAACGCAGCAGGTATCGAATCGACCGGGCGATCGAATTCGAGATCTAGCCAAACCGAGTTACTTTTTTATACTTTAAAAACTATTCATTTATTTAATTCTATCGCTCACCTGTGACGTCAAAACATAAAAGTAGTTTAGAGTTAGTAGTTTAGTTTTTTGAATTGGAGATACGATTTTACAAAAACTTTTTTGCTATTGTTATTTTTTATTTGTTAATAAATGTGCCTAAGAATAAAAACCTTAATTAAGCAAAATCTCGTGATACTGAGGGTATCACCTTGCTCTACAGTCTCACTCCATTGACCTTTTATGTTGAAAATTTAATGGGCGATGCTCCATGTACAGAATTAACCTGAGCAAGTTTGGTCAAAATTGGTCCTGAAGTTCTGGAGATATAAGGTGACATCACCAAACAAACGCACACGTACATACTAACATTAACATCAGGAAAATTTCCGGTTTTTATGGTTTTTGGGAATTCCTTAGGTATCAAAACGTCAAGATCCGTTGAAAACGGCATATATCCATATTGGACCGATTACAATACTTTCTATTTCATAGGTATATAGCGGTATCTAAACGGGAAAGTAAAAGTATAAATGAATAACCTAGCACTTTTTTTATTAAATTTAATATCATTTGTGTATATCGATTGTCATTGACTAAGTCAGTATCGACTTCTTCAGACAAGTTATTATGGATTTTACTAAATTTAATATCATTGTCTAATCTCATCTGGTAGCGATGGGCGAGAACTCTCCTTCGAATGAAGTAGCACTCTGTAGATTTTTTTTACTTTTAGAACTAAGAAGTTCCATAGGGGTAAGTCATACACATAATCGGCTTAGATTCTACTTTTAATTTTTTATTAAAATTTTCATAATGCTTTGGTCGGCGAGGTTAGATAGGAAAAGAGCTGCTAGGGCTATTAGAATTAATGATCGCAGACAACTCGAATCTAGGCCAGAGCGTTCTTCAAAACTTGACGACGCTCGGCTCAAAATCGAGTTCAACCTTTGAAAAATATTGGTTTGCTGGGCATTTCTCGCACTACCACTCCATTCGGTCATCCTAAAGCATAAGACCGCACAAGCATAAAGCATAAGTTTTTGTCACAAGTCTTTGTCATAAACTGTTTCGAGGCTATTGAGCCTCGAAACAGTTTAGCGACCAGTGTCCTAACTAGCTCCTAGAGCTAACCTAAAAGCGTGAGCGGAATAAGCGTGCTACTATACACCACTCGCTTGCGTGTTCCATCGCCTACTTATATATCATTGAAACGGATAAGTGCACCCCATCAACTACTAAAATATTTCTGACTATCAATAATTAAATTTATCTCGTCAAAGACAGCAATGCTGCCACGCCTAGGCCGCTGAATGCCAGCAAGTACCGGCCCAACATTAAAGCGTTTGGAGCCTTAATCTGACTGGTTTAAAAAATATGTTATAAGTTGTGAGTAGAGATAACTTCAAGAACAAGAGTTCACATATAATTAATAAAAAAGTATGTTCAATTTTTTTCTGCACGCACATACCGCAGGTGAAGCCGCGATGACGATGCTAACTAATAAAGCCATAAAATCCATTATTATCCAAGACTGTTCAAACAATTTTGTTATCGGGTGAAACAATTTTTTTTTTAAATACAAGTAAATATTTATGAAAAAAACGATCTGATTTAATGGTTTTAAAGTTATACGAATCAGGAGTTCCTATTATGAAAAATCGAGGACTGACGAAATTCCTTCAACCGTATATTTTATGTTTACTGTATGCTTTAATATAGGCTATTATTTTAAATTATATTCTCTATTTTTGTAATATTTTTTAAAAGTGCTTCAATAATCGTAAATATATTGACATACATGTATTTTTATGAAAATTATCTGCAATGATGAAATAAATACGGACACCACTAAAACTAAATGCATGTTAACTGCAGTCAACTTAATTTAACTATTATAAGATAACTTAAAAAATTTAAATTAAAAATGAATGAAAAAAAAAGTTTTAATTAATGGTGTGTTACAATAACTACTTTACTTTTGAATTTTAAAATGTTAAATATTGATACATATTTTAAGATTTTTGTAAAAAAAAAAAATGGCTCCTTTCTTTTAATAAAAATTTTATCACTACGTAAGCACAACCTAAATTAAAAGTAATTACATTAATATCAATTAATGTAATTACTTACAAATATAAATAAACAATTAATTATTAATAAATGAACAAATGTTGATACATTTGTTCATTTATCAAAAAAAAAATTATTAATATGTTCCTCTTTTAATGATAATATACTAAAATAAATAATGAAAAAAGTAGACGTTAGATCTTTTTAAATATCTGTTTAACAATACACAAGAATAGCAGCAACACTGTAAGAGGTAGAGCGGTAAGTGTGAATTGCGTATATGAATATATTGTACTCGTGTATGCATATTACGTGTGTATGTGTGTGCGCGCGCGCGCGCGTAACAAAAAGAGAGATATGTTGTTGAAGCTTAGAATACTAATACTAATGTAATTCCTGTGAACGAATCCAAGTTTGTTCTAGGCCGAACATATATGAGAAGCGAGTCAGGTGCAGGTAAAAACGGAATACAGTTGCGAGCGAAGCGATGTGATGTTCGTTCACTATCGGGGCGGACGATTAGAGGAAGAAAGACAAATATTTTGTGACTAATTAAAGAGCGTTGAAGTAGTGTTTGAATAGAGGGTTCATTTGTAACAGGGGGCACTTTTCCCACTCGATCAAAGCGGATCCGAAATCAAATACCCCCTCCTCACTAACAGTCAAACAACCCAGCCATTGTCAATATGCCCCCAACTACTCTATTCCCTGTTTCTGATGCGTCTGCTGCTGCCACTGTTCGCAATTATTTTATATAAATACGAACGAACAAGCGAACGACCGAGTGCGCATTCCCTTGCTTTGCTGATTATTTTACAATTCATGGATTTGATTAGAGAAAAGCAACGCGTCCTACATTCACGCTGAACGATGATACGCCTCAGTTAAACAAGTTTAAACTGTCAAGTTCTACTGCAGTTACAATTGTCATTTGTTTTATTACTTTAATTATTTACAAATATTTTTCCAACAGCAAGATTATCAACTATTTGGTATTATTTAACTAAGAAAAGTAGTACTTTTTTCAAATTTTTATTGCAAAAATTGTATATTATACTCAATTATTCGACGATGACTGAGTTACCAATATGAAACTTCCTCTATACCGTTTACTTAAAAATTTTAACTAAATCGTCCCTTTTTCCAGTAAATTTATTTATTTTTCATCGGAAATATTTAAAAGAAACGTATATAAACCTCAATTTATTTTTGAATACGGGGAAAGCATTTTTAATCGATGGAGAAGACATTTTTAAGCAAATGTGTTCTAATGTTTGGATAAATGTTTTTTCCTAGGAGTTCACTTAAAATTAAAATGCGCATATGAAAAAAAATACAATTTTTATGTTGATATCAAAAAAAGATTAGAACTGTTGGTATTATACATTAAGTAAAATTTAGAAAAGTATCTGTGATAACACAGCTGAATGTGAATGTGTGTGTGTTGTATGTTTTAGTATTAATCTATCCCTTAAAAGAACAATATTTAGACAAAGGGGGATGAATTGCGGATAGAAATTGGTGACCGTTATCAGATGTCGGTGCTGTAGGAAGTTTAATTTTCAATTCAAGCCAAAGATATAATCAACAAAGGGAACGGCACCTGTGATGATCAGTCGGTAATTAAATTAATCCCTTGCAAAGATAGGGTGGAGAGTAAAATCCCAGCTGACGTCTTATCTGCTTGCATAGTCTTTTCCTTTATTATTATTCTCCATTCAACATATACGTAGTCGTTTTCCGCGAGAATGAACGCGCGCCTGCTCACAAGTACACTCACATAGTAATCCAAAGTTATAACGTATAATAACTAATGGTATTTCTCGAACTTACCTATATTTATTACAATTTTAGATAAATTTACTACCAGAATTTAAATAAAGCAATCACAATGAATTTAATAAAAAAGAAAAATGCAACTTTTTCGAAAAATTTCCCATCTCAAACAATGGATTCATGGACGTTAATGTGTTCTTAATTACCATATTTTTTGAATCTGTTTTCACTTTTTTGTGCGTTAGTGTTATCACAATGATCTTCGTCTCTTTGTGAAAAAAAAAAAATTATAACCACAAAAAAGAAAATGGATACAATCAGATAAGGTGATTTGTTTATACTACTGTATGTTAGTGTTTCATAATCAATAAATATTACAAATATCTAATGTGTTATTGGAAAACACAAATTCCGGATTTTAGAAGCGGAGCTTAACTTTTTGAAAAAAAAATCGGATTCTATTTATATATATACGCATTGTAGTAGCAAACAAATTTGCTTTAATAAAGTGTTTTCTCTAAAATGCCTCTGAAGGGAATCTAAATTGGTCTTTTCACGATATCCTCCTACCCCTTAATAAATATATATATATATATAATTAATGTCCCATACATACAAACATTTGAGACAAATTTCAAGAAAATCGGTTCAGTCAATCCTAGGATATAATGACAAAAGCAGAGCGACATACATACGTACATACATATGTTTCTTTGGTAGAGATGACTTAGTTGTACTCTAAAACGTAAGATTTGAAAAAACCGATCCCACTCTTGAGATGATCACCATACTTTCCCCTTCAAACATAAAACCTGGGAAAATATCTAAATTTCAAAATTAATCATCGGAATTTAATTTAAATTATAAGTTGGTAATGATTTTTAATTAAATTTTCAGTTTCGAAGTTTTGGGGTAAAGTAAAATAATTATGTAATAACATATTGCGGGATTTTATCAAATAAAATTTATTTACTTCTGCGCTGATATTATATCTGTTAGTTTTGCATAACTCAAGAGAATGTAGTCTTAAAAATTTGTCAGATTTGACAAAAGTTTTATTAACTAGAAGAATCCTTCTAAGGAAGAAAATTTAGGAACTTTAGGCTCAAAGGCTAATTAAATTCAATTACTTATTTAAAGTACATAAAAGGAACAAAATCAATATTAATATATGTATGTATATATGGATCTAGCAGTTAATGATGTTAAAGAACAATTTAGATTCGGAGTAACAGTACAAGGTGAAAAGATAAAGATGCTACGATTTGCTGATGATATAGTAATTCTAGCCGAGAATAAAAAGGATTTAGAAGAAACAATGAACGCCATAGATGAAGTCCTACGCAAGAACTATCGCATGAAAATAAACAAGAAGAAAACAAAAGTAATGAAATGTAGTAGAAATAACAAAGATGGACCACTGAATGTGAAAATAGGAGGAGAAAAGATTATGGAGGTAGAAAAATTTTGTTATTTGGGAAGTAGAATTGCTAAAGATGGACGAAGCAGGAGCGATATAAAATGCCGAATAGCACAAGCGAAACGAGCCTTCAGTACGAAATATAATTTGTTTACATCAAAAATTAATTTAAATGTCAGGCAAAGATTTTTGAAAGTATATGTTTGGAGTGTCGCATTATATGGAAGTGAAACTTGGACAATCGGAGTATCTGAGAAGAAAAGGTTAGATGCTTTTGAAATGTGGTGCTATAGGAGAATGTTAAAAATCAGATGGGTGGATAAAGTGACAAATGAAGAGGTATTGCGGCAAACAGATGAAGAAAGAAGCATTTGGAAAAATATAGTTAAAAGAAGAGACAGACTTATAGGCCACATACTAAGGCATCCTGGAATAGTCGCTTTAATATTGGAAGGACAGGTAGAAGGAAAAAATTGTATAGGCAGGCCACGTTTGGAATATGTAAAACAAATTTTTAGGGATGTAGGATGTAAAGGGTATACTGAAATGAAACGACTAGCACTAGATAGGGAATCTTGGAGAGCTGCATCAAACCAGTCAAATGACTGAAGACCAAAAAAAAAAGTATATATATATATAGATACATATTTTTTTTATATTTGTCAAGTTTAAAGCTTGTTTGTGGGAATTTGTACACTTCAAATTGTACCAGTATCTTAAAATTAAAGCTTTTATTACTTAATAATTAAAACTTTATTACAATTTTAATAACATGGGGATCGAAAAAGACTTCACAACTTTAGAAGACATAAAAAGTTATTGACATAACTTAGAGATTCGGTGGAGGTCTCATTTCATGGAAAAATACATCAAATTTCTCACCGGACATCCACTTTGGTTCGATACGGCTTCCATTCGTAATGCGACATACATCTTTCCTGAATTCGATTTCATTTGAGACTGTAGCCAGCAAGTCAGGCGTTACCAGTGCAGAGGAGTGGTTAATTCGAAGACTTAGCTTAAAAAGATAAGCAGGCAAAGGCGGTATATAAACCCGATCTTTAATGAAACCCCACAAGAAAAAGTTCTAGCAGGGTCAAACCTAAAGAGTAAGGTAGCTATGCGATTGGACCATCACGATTAACCCTCCAACCTGGGAATCAAGAAAATCTCGGACTGCTAGGCGGTAATGAGGTGATGATGCCCCGACTTGCTGATAGTAATGGCGTCCATCTTTTTCATCATCGTCTAACTGAGGAATTATAAAATTTTGAAGAACGTCTAAATAAACGATACCATTTACGGTTGCTTCCTGTCGTTTTATTTTGAAGAAGAACAACCTGTCTTAACGAAGGTTTGGTGCCAAGAGTAAGTTGTCTGCCTACTAGGAGGCGCCCTACCGCAATATTAACGAAAATTTTGTCGAACTGCATTTGCTGACAGTAAATCGTATAGCGAGTACGTTGCGCACCAGTAAATATATCCATTTAGGGACACTGGGGGCAGCGCTGATGGCCGAATTCGGTACTAATAAACTACGTGAGTCAAAACTTGATGTGTTTTTTTATGAAATAAGACCTTAAAAGAATCTGAAGTTAACTAAATAAATATTTTCATTTTTTTAAAGTTGTTTAAACCTTTTGAATCACCCGGTTTTTCGAATGAAACTGGTATAGTGCGATACAATTTTTTGATATAAATTTGGTTTAATTCTACAGAGAGACTGAAAAAGATCGCAGAAGGAATTCGAAAATTTTAAAACAATATTGAAAGTTGCATTAGGGACAGTTTTATGAGTTATAAACGTACTTCTATTAATCTCTTTCTTTATATATAGTTGCTGTTTTAAATAATCCAGTGAAAATAACTTTTAAACTAAAAAAAAACAAAATTTAGAAATATTAATGATTTTCATACTTGACATCTAAGCGAAGATTATTTTTGAACTGAATACTTGCAGATCTTGACATAAATTGTCTTCAAATAAAAAAAATAAAAACAATAAAACTTTTCCACTTTGAAATTGAAGTTTTAAAGTATAATAGACATCTGTACCGGTTTTCTTCTGGCCGACGACTAATTGTAAAACTGAACGTCCGACGGCTAGCAGGTGCAGGTACACGGGTGCAACTTGCATAGAAATGCACTCTACCCCGTGTGGTCGATAAAATGCTTCTGTCTGACAATCATGACGTTGTTGTCTGCTCTACTAGATTCAATAATCATAATAAAATTAAAGAAAAAAAAAACAACGACAAAAAACTATTGTCCGTGACCTTGTACTCGTACTAATCGTATTTGTATGCTGTTATTTATTAAGTAAAAGCTACTTATAAAATCGATTAGTTAGTAAATGACATTTATAAAACTTAGTATAAAAAACTTCTTTATACAACACGCGCCTTCTTGATTGGATCATTATTTACTGAATATAAATTGAGAAAAATAAGAATATTTTCAGAATTTTTAAAAGCGACTGATTAATTTTTTATTAATTTCATATGAAGAAATACATTTTTGATAGTATAAAAATTCAATATTATTTTATAAAAAAAAAAAAATTCAAATTAATACCAGTTAGATTTATATTTATTTCGAGTATTATTGTATTTTTAATATACGTTAAGTTATTTATCTGCTCAGGGGTGGTGCACAGGAAATCTAGCTGAAAATAAATTTGCTTATTTTAACAAAAGCATAAAAAAATTATTATTTTAAATTAGCTCTACTTATAGCCGTTCGGTGTTACTGTAGAAACTATACTCTTATAAGTTATGAATACCGGGTGATCATTTGAAAAGTTACCACATTTATTATTCAGCAGCTATCCCATCGTATTTCTGTTTGGAGGCATATATACTATTCTCAAGGGGGACCTTTTTATAATTATTTTCAAAGGGCTAGAAACCATCTTCTTCGTTACGCCTACCTCAAATCAAAAATATTAAATGGAAATGGTAGTAACATTTATTAACCTTAATTGACAACCAGAAAAAAAATGAATTTTGGGGAAAAGATAATTAAAATCCACCCACCTCTTTGCTCAGTAGATGCAAAAAACCATTTGGGATAGTACTTTTTTTAATTTCAGTCCAAAAAAAATAGCTATAAAATTATACACCTAAAACGTTTGAAATAATCATAATCTGCCGATTAAAATTATTTTTTAAACTACCAACACAAAATTTTGTCCTTAAATGTTTTCTAAAATTTCAAGGGTTGAAAACTTATTTTTTTTAATGAGAAGATGTAGCTTGTGACATGTTGTTAGAAGGCCCTTTGAATTACAAGTAATTTGGTAGAAATAAAATAAAAATTAATTCACTGGTATTAAAATTATGATTAAAAATGTGATTTTTTTTTAGGTTATGTTGGGATACCGTGTTACTGATCCAAAGCATTAGGTCTGGAATCGTCCGTTCTTGTTAAAAAATATGGGTTTTAGGTTTCTTCAGCACTGAAAAAACGTACCAATAAACACGGTATTATATCATCAATAAAACATACGAAAAACCAATAATAAGCTACCTACTTTTTTCTGGCAACATGTTGAAAAATTCAATAACTTAACAATATGACTTAAAATTCAACACTTTTATTACAGGTTATAATTTTCTCCCAGTTACTGAGATTTTAGTTTCTATGGTAAATTTTTTTAAATTGTTGTCTTTCATATTGCATGTAATTAGTGGCAAAAAGTACACACAGCGCCTCTGTTATGGTACTCACCAATTTATCCTGGTATCTGAATTATCTCAACATTACTGTTACTCGTCTTCCCCAGAGCTAAATTCCATATGTCCAGATAGGTTTAAGGATAAATCTGTACAGTTTATTAGGTAATAACAACTGTGAGTTGCTATCCAGCAACCAGTTTAGTTCCTTGTACTTGATGTTAAGCTGTTTCCTCTTTTCTACCGCGTGAGGCGACGATTCAAGTGCAGGCCAAGTATCGTACCCGATCCGTGTGAGGGATGTGGACGCCTATATGTGAGAAGAACGACTGCCTGCATTTCAGCCCGTATGAAAATAAAATATGGTGACCATCTGTATTATTTTAAAAGGAAACCTAATGTATTAGTATTTGGTTTCAAATAATATTTTCGAAGTTCCAAAATTAAGTAAAGTGGAAAATAAAGTGCAGGTAAAATTAAGAGACTTCTACCGATAAATGGTGTATAAGTAACACATTTCACAGTAAATAGTAGAGTGTAATTTTAATTTTATTTATATGAAGGAAGAATTAGAACAGAATTGCAGTGTCAATTATAACAATTTTCATAATGGCCACCATTAGCAGAAATGCAGGTAGTCGCTTTCCTGATAACGTCATTCAAACTAGGGAAGGTTTTCCATTTAAAGTTTCTCACAAAACTTATAGTTTCTGAGATCCCAATGGTGGCGTCTTGAGTTGATCACCTGTATGTGTATTTTAGATATATAAATTTAGTTCAATCGATTTCTTGAAAAAAAGCTTAAGGTGATCAATCAATCATACCGCCTGATGAGAGATGTAAGGCGCTGGCGAGGGAGAGCTCATGGCTTGCTGGATTACTGCTTTACCTAGTTTATAGCAGGCCTTGGGGAGTGCAGAGCATACCTTCATAAGTACGGCCTCGATGATGAACAGAACTGCGTAGTATGTGAGGAGGAGGAAACGCCATACCACTTGTTTTTGCACTGTCCGAGATACGAAGGATCTAGGATAGAGCTTGTTGATGTACTAGGCAGGAAAGTGATGTTCCAGCCTGAGGAGCTGATGGAAATAATGATAGAAAAGAAAGAAAACTGGAAAGCGATCACTACGTATGTGAAAATTATGATGAGAGACAATCATGGGAGGAGTCACGAAACAATAGGCGGCGTCGGAGGGTGCGGGGGCGGACAGGTTCGCGAGTGAGCGACTAGGGAGTCATCCGTGCATGTGGGGGTCGCCTTGACGTGAAGAGGCCGCGGATACTCCGGTCCCGTATCTGATGGAGTATCTGATGTAAGTATATGGGGTATATATATG
Organism: Lycorma delicatula; assembly: GCF_047948215.1. Classification (NCBI taxonomy): domain Eukaryota; kingdom Metazoa; phylum Arthropoda; class Insecta; order Hemiptera; family Fulgoridae; genus Lycorma; species Lycorma delicatula. Next base: position 209,009,697 of record NC_134456.1, on the reverse strand, counting down.
TGTACCTGGTTTGCTGTACTGATATTATGATGTAATGTTTTTGATTTATATATATATATATATTTTTTTTTTACGAATATATTTGAGTATTTTACTTTTGATGTATATTATGCCTTTATGATCTTGGGCTAATTCCCTGTTTCTTGGGACCTTATTATAGTATGTAGTATTTTGTATTTACTGCATTCCGTGAGGATTAGTTGTTTGGCTGCAGATTTTTACTGCTGTCCGATGTACGTATGCATTTTTAGTGTTGTGTTATTACAATGATCGTGTATCGTGTAGTATTAATGAATGTCTCTTTTCAGGCGTACTTTTATGTTCTTGCTCTATTGGTTTTAATGATTTTTTTTAATGATATTTATATTGTTGTGAGACTTATTATTTTCTTGAGTTTTTCTTCTTTTGTATTTGTAAATATTGTGTGACATTTTTCTTTGTATGTAGTTTCATAATCTGTTTTCTATATCTTGATGTAAGGTGATGTATCTTGTTTTCTGTTACCGATGTGTTTTTGTTGATATTCCTATTATGATGCGATTGCACTATTACATATGAGTGTGTGAGTGAGCGTGTAACCCCCTTCCAGAATGAATGCTTCGCTAGCGGTTCCAAGAAGTGTGGTAGCCAGGGGTGGCGGTTTAGTCGGTAGTGCGCAGGTCTACATACACATATTACGCTAACAGCTGCCGCAAAGCACCTGTTAGAGAGCTCCACACTGCTTAGTCGTCCGTAAATGAGATTGCCCCCACCCCCCAAAAAAAGGTAGTTATCAATATTTCTGCACTAGAATATTTATGGAAATATATTGTTTAATGGAAGTCTTACATCTTTAGTTTATATTCCTAAGGAAACAGAAAGATATTAAAAAAAAAAATCAAGATTTATATCTGCAAATTCAACAGCTGAAATGTATATAAAACAAACAGTTTATTAAAATTTAGACAAATTGAATAGAAGAAATTGTGCGTGCGTTTATTTTTTAATTAGACTTTAAATTATATAAATTCACCAGGTAATTTATTACATAGATTTTGTTTGATTTGTTAATAAACAGTTCAAAATTTATTTACTTAGACAAATACACCTACTTCCAAAATTTTTTTGCCATAATTTCATTACATAAACTCGAAGGCTTGTGACTGGGAATATGAGTGGACATTTTAACATGTGAAAGATAGCTTCTTTTCATTTAAAAATAGCATATGAACGTACAAGGCGAATTTTCATGTCGCCCTGGTTTGTTAAAAAATAAAGTGTAGCGCATCCTACGGAAAGAAAATCCGTTCCTTTGCGCCTGCAGAAGGTTAAAAATTTGCGGCCGACAGATTATCCCCAGCATTTAAACTTCCATCATTGGCTTTTAGACAACGCTATGATAAAATCAATTTTATTTACTGAAGAAGCCATTTTTACGAGAAACAGTCTTCAATTCTAAAAGTAGTGATTTATGGAGCGAAGGCAATCCACATGGTAATGTGGAGACTAGTTTTCAACATAGATTTCATATTAATGTTTGGTGTGGCATTATTAATGACAAAATTCTAGTACCAGTTGCTTTTAATGAAAGCTTACGGATGATGCATACGTTAATTTCTTGAAAAATAATTTACCAACTCTTTTGGAGGATACTTTAACAAACTTCATTTCAGAGGATTTTCCAGCACGTTGGTGCAACGCTATATTTTTCTTTCAGACCCGATGGACCAGTCGAATGGTCACCCCGGTCATCCGACTTTATGCTACTAGATTACTTCTTTTGGTGAAAAATGAAAAGTATAGTATACCCAAAGAGGTAAATACTAAAGAAATATTACTTATTAAAATACGAAATACTATTCAATTTATACGAAACGATCCTGAGATGATACGGAAAGCTACCGGAAATACTTTACGTCGGGCAGAGTTCTGTACACATTGTGAAGGAGGGAATTTCAACAATTATTCTAACTGAGGTTTGTTGTTGAGTTACCATTTATCATTTCATGTATTTTCTTTTTTTGTTTTGCTATATTATGAATAATTTTTATTAAGTACAAAAAGAGTAATACAATTTTCTCTCTATTTTTCGTATTGCTTCAATAAAAAGTCGATTTTTAAAAGTTTTTACTTACTTTTTATTGTCTGTATTCACATTAATTTTCTCAGAATTAAATTATGTACAAGTATTGTTACTAAATTTTTCGCTTTTATTAGTCATTTAAAAAAGTTATTGTTCAAAAAACCTAAAAAATCTTGTTTTTCGAAACCAAATTTTCAGTTTTCGTCGGATGTCATAAAAATGACTGACATTACAGTTCTGTGACCTATTTTATCCTATTTCCCAGCTCAAATTACTTAAGAAAACACCAACTATACTTCTTAATTTGTTTCCCAAGAATTACAGTAGGGCTTCTTTTTATTGGAAGATCTAAAATCCGGGCGAAATATTTCGCTAGCCTTAACTTGAAAACAAAGCGTTTGCAAACCGATATTTATTTGAACTTTTTTCTTTATTTTCACCAGTAGAACATCTCCTGAATGTTTCTCCGTTTCTTCATGAGATACATCTATTATAGGATAATTTTTATCAAAAAGAAATTTAATTTCAACTGGGATTCGAAATCGGAACCTTCCAGATGAAAAGATAATTTTTTATTTGTTTATTAAAAAAAGTACTAAAATATTTAATATAATGGTATTTTAATTTTTACACGACTGCTCAAAAAAAGAAGTGTAATGCATTTGGGTGTGTGTATGTGTGTTTGTTTCACCGTAACAGCTCAATGACTGAGCCGATTTAGATGTATGATCCCGCGTTTGAATCCTTACGTTACTGGGAGTGTCATAAGTTATATTTATATTGGTTTGATTGGCATTTCTCCCGTCATCACCCCATTCGGTCGCCATAAAGCATAAGACCGAATGTCCGTGCCACAAACGGCAACTGAGCCTCTAAACAGTTTAGCGACCAGTGTCCTAAACAGTGTCCTAAATAGATTCTAGAACTACCCTAACAGCGTGAGCGGACTAAGCGCGGTGCCATACGCCACCGGCTTACGTGTTCCAACCGTTCATTTGGCATAAATTTACTAAAATGGCTAGGCGCACCCCTCAACTTCTAAAGATATATATGACATCCATAAATTAAAATTTACTTACACTAGACAGAACTTCGCTGCCACCCCTAAGTCGCTGAGTGCCAGCAAGTACCTGTCCACCATATTAAAGCACTTGGAGCCTTAATTGGCTGGTGGTCAGCCATATATATCTCTAGATTAGCTACCGATAGCGGTACGGTAGGAGTCTTCCCTTAGGTAAACTACTGATGTTGGTTGAACATAGCAACCGCATCAAGAAACTCCCAACGTTCCGACAATACGGCTGTCGCCACATTGACTCTCCACTTGTGAGTGCCAATTTTCCCCTTGACCTCTAAATTCCAGGGTGGCCCGGTCTCTGCCCCCCCCTAGAGCAGAGCAGTCAAACATCAGGTGTTCATTTTACTGGACCTCCCCGTAGACGTACAGCTCATCACTTGCCAGGTGGAACCGAAAGAGATATTGGTTCAAATTAATATGGTTGGTGAGCACCTGGGCACCCGTTGCCCTTAAAAACGAACTCGAGAAATACCGTCTCCCCAGATTCCGTATAAACTTGAACAGAGATCTTACCTTAGTTGTGATGTCCCATTCCAACTGCCATACTTCCATCGCGAGGCTCTGCAGACTCTTCCCCAGGCGGGAGATGGGCAACTGAACAAAATTTAGATCTGGTGCATTGTGATCACCGTTCCGCTCCGGTACTGGCCCGGCTCGAAACCGCATCCCAAATACCACAGCCTCCCGGCCTCTTCGCAATCTCCACATGACTGCCCGAACTTTCACCACTAAATCAATTGGGAGAGCCTTTCCCAATACGGTGGTAGCCTCGTAGGAGGTTGTTTTAAAGTCACCAGTGCATACAATTAAGGCTCTGCGCTGGGCACTCCTAAATTTTGTACAAGTGCTCTTTTATATATATATATATATATGTATGTATGTATGTTTAACTAAATTTAAAACATTAAAAAAAAATTATACTACGTGTATACAGATACTATATACAGAATTGGCCCCCTCGGATGCTCTTTAATTATCCTATAATAGTAATTATGTTATATTAAAGAGCAATATTTGCCACCCCCACGCCTAATGCTCTCAGAATGCATTTGAAAATCAAACGCGAATTTCAAAAACCGTGCACAGAAGTTTCCGATTTCGACCCTACGTGGCGAACTGTATACATTTTAGTTTTTCTGGCAGTCGTGTTTTTTTAATTTTTAACAGATTTAAAACATGTTAATTTTTTTTGTTAGTTTTAATTTACATTAAAGAATTGATTAGTTCCGACATTTTTGAAAATAATATTTGTTAAAAATTGTTAATGAGTGGAAAAATCTTGGAATTTATATCGTGTTTTATAGACCTGAGATTTTTTATTTTTTGTTTCCTTATAGAAAAAGAAGAAAAAAAATGGTTACAAGAAATTTATATATCTTGAACGATTAATTGCTTTTAGTTTAAAAAAAATAATTCTATGATGCGCTGTATAAATCACCTTTTGTATGCATACATATGTATATCTATTTAAAAAGGAAAAAAACAAGAATTTTATTGAAAAAATTTCATTAAAATAAGGGGAAAGTTATGAATGTCCTCTTTTTTTTAACAGTTGTAATCTACAGTGGTTTTCCGTGTTACAAAACTCATAATTTCAATCAACAAGTATACTTACTCAAAATGTGTTGTTTTACATTACCATCTAATCATTTGTAAGATATGTTAGCGTTAATTTTTGTATTCTTTTTTTCGATTTTGACTATTTAATACTAAAATATTATCTGAATAAATTATGCATAAAGATAATATTAACACGAAGACAACATCCATTCTTGAATATTATTATAATTCAAATCACGTTAGTATTATTTAACGATGTTGATTTTATGTTTCATTTCTTGTAATTCATTTTATGATAATTTAAAACTGGATTGTATGACAGATAATTTTTAATGAATTTTGTATTAACGAAAAACTTATCTTAGATAAAAAAAACACGCCAGCTTATTGTCATACTTTCGTAGTTTACATAAATAATGTAAATGCTTAAAAATTATAGTAAGTAGCCATAAAAATCAAAAATATTAATACTAAATTTTTTATTTTCGACTATTATTATTTCTAATTTTATTAATAAAAGTATTATCTTGTAAATTTACGACAGTAAAGTCTATTAATAATAGCATTACATTTTTTTTATTGTTGTAATGATGACGTACTTTTATCAAAATCAAACAGTTTGCAATAAATATAAATATACATTTTATATCTTGAAACCTTTCTGAAATTACAAAAATAAAAAATCTTGACCGATACTAAATTAAAATTTAGTTGTTGTATTTAAATTTAAATCAAATTTGAGTGAAATTTTTGGATCTTAAAAAGTATTTTCAGGCCATTTAACTATTGATATAAATACCTTTAAAGGAAAATTTATACATCATTTTATATATTTTCAAGCAACACAGATTCTATTAGTTACTATGAATGAAGTGGTTATGACTCTCATCTTTATAAAAAAAATTACATTAAACAATAAATTAATGTATTGATATATTAATGTATTATATATATATATATATATATATATATAATCTACTATAAAGGAGATTTGATGAAAATTTTGTCTTTAAACATTCATTTTTGAAATTCTAAAACTGGAATTTTTTACCCAATTATACTCGCTGCAATTATTATTTTATAAGTTTACTTCTTAATTCTACCTAAGTATTCAACTTTTAAAATAGAATTATAAATAAAAAAAAAAACGACTTTTTTAGGAATTTTATATTGCTGGATTCCATGACGAAGTGGTAGTGTATTTGTGTTTCACTGTAAGATTCTAGGTTTGAATCTCCGTGGGGCTTGGCTTTTTTTTTACTTTACAAATACTTTGTCATATTTCCATGCTCAGATTTAGAGATTATAAGGTGAAATTATTATTTAAAAAAATCTTTAGTAGCACATAGGAGATTTATTTTTTTTAGATATTCTTAATTTGAGTATTAGGAATTACCCAAAATTTATGTGTAGAAAAAGTAATAAACACAAAATGGTGGACGGAAGGTAAACGAAAGAGAAATCGGTATTTTTTCCCACGACTTTTTTCTTATTTTGATATGTATGTAGAATACGAAAATTTATAGCCAGGTCATCATTATTTCATGACACCTGAACACACACACACACTCGTGAAAGATTTCGCTCGGATTCAGCTACCGCGGTGAAATGAGGTTGTACTGGAGGTTTTTGGAACCTTAATTAAGGAGCAGAAGCAGTGAATTATTATGTGGTTTGACCTAAAAAATATCGAATAAAATAGGTCCCAAAACCGTATTTTTAGTAGTTTTTGAGAAATCTTGGATGAATACATAAACTGGAATAAAAGACCCTGTTTTGTTTATGTTTGATGTACAATAACATTGTTAAATGGGTAATAAATATATTAAATATTAAACAAAATTTATAGAAAATTTAATTCTAAACAAAATGGTGTAAAATAAGTTGAATAGAATCAAGAAAAATATGAATTTTATTTAGAAACATTACTACATTTGTCAGAAAAGTACTTGTTTATAATGAATGTTCAAAAATGAGCCCCCGCCATTTTCAACACATTTCTTGGCAGGCTGTTCCTTTTGTTGCTCTTTTTGGTTCTTCAGGACTGTCCTTAAGTTACTGAGCCGCATCCATAATGAGGACAATTAATTCCTCTCGAGGATGTATTTTTGTTTTGTATATAATATTTTTCATCCGTCCCCAGACGCAAAAATCTAAAGGTGTAAGATCACACTATCTTGGTGATAAGAAATATGGACCTCCACAACCGATTAATTTCTCAGGGAAACGATGATTTAAGTGAGTGGAAACGGCACAAGAAAAGCGAACAGGCGAGACATCGTGCTGGAAATATACTTTGTGTATCAACACTAGAGGAACATCTTCAAGCAGCTGCGGTAATTTTTCTAGAAGAAAGTGCGAATAGATCTCAGCATTTAAGCGGCCAGAAAAAACAAACAGTCTGAACAACTGATTATAAAGAAGGCCGCACCATATATTGACGCTAAATCGGTGTTGAAAATTGCCTTCCACCAAGTTATGAGGATTTATTTCTGCCCATGTATGGTCTTTGCATATGTTGTTGAACCATCTCAAATGAAATTTGCTTCGTCTCTAAACAAAACATACTTGTAGATTTGTCGATTTGTTTTCCACTAGTTGTAGAAATTCAAGCAAAGCGGACCGTCTGCTGGGTATAAATATTGACGTGGTTGTTTATAAGAATAAGACTTGTTTTGTTCGTGTCCTCGAAACCATCGATGGTAATTCCGATCCGCTTAAAAGACCTGACGTTTGAACTGCCCTGAACTACATCGATAATAATTTCATCAACAACAGCGTTGTCTTGGACAGATCGTTCGTAACTGGTACGAATACTAGGTAGTGAACCTGTTTTCCGAAGATTGCGAAAAATCGCGCTAATTGTTTTGGGATTTGTAATCCTGCGATTCGGAAAACGTATTTCATATTCTACTGCAGCCGCTGAAGCATTATCCATTACACACACCCAAATACTAATACCTATGAGATCAGCGTATTTCTCTGTTTAAATAAGTACGGCATTACTTAAATGGTAAACCGACCAATGTTCAAACTAAAATTCAAAGAAAACCTTCGCAAACGACAGCACAGTTCACATTACCCAACATACTTAATGTACCTTATAGAATTATTTAAACACTAATACAATATTGCGCGTTGTTGATAAGTTGTTATTTTATTGCCAACTTTGATATAATAATTTTTCAAATAATTTATTGTATTTTTGTCATTAATAAAAAAAATACTAAGCGTCTTTATTTATTTTTATTTTACAATCGTGTAATTTCCAGGTTTTTAAACATTTTTAACAGTAGTTTTGTTTTACAAATTTTTCGCATCACCAGAAAATAATTTGGTTTTTATTTACATTAAAACATTGGTAAAATAGACGGAGCATACAGGAAAGTTAAGGAAAATTTTGGGGTACATAAATTAAAATGTAATAATGTGTTAAACAAAGATGGTACACCAATATATAATACGAAAGGTAAAGTCGATAGATGGGTGGAATATATTGAAGAGTTATACGGAGGAAATGAATTAGAAAATGGTGTTATAGAGGAAGAAGAGGAAGTTGAGGAGGATGAAATGGGAGAAACAATACTGAGATCTGAATTTAAGAGAGCATTAAAAGATTTAAATGGCAGAAAGGCTCCTGGAGTAGACGGAATACCTGTAGAATTACTGCGTAGTGCAGGTGAGGAAGCGATTGATAGATTATACAAACTGGTGTGTAATATTTATGAAAATGGGGAATTTCCATCAGACTTCAAAAAAAGTGTTATAGTTATGATACCAAAGAAAGCAGGGGCAGATAAATGTGAAGAATACAGAACAATTAGTTTAACTAGTCATGCTTCAAAAATCTTAACTAGAATTTTATACAGAAGAATTGAGAGGAGAGTGGAAGAAGTGTTAGGAGAAGACCAATTTGGTTTCAGGAAAAGTATAGGGACAAGGGAAGCAATTTTAGGCCTCAGATTAATAGTAGAAGGAAGATTAAAGAAAAACAAACCAACATACTTGGCGTTTATAGACCTAGAAAAGGCTTTCGATAACGTAGACTGGAATAAAATGTTCATCATTTCAAAAAAATTAGGGTTCAAATACAGAGATAGAAGAACAATTGCTAACATGTACAGGAACCAAACAGCAACAATAACAATTGAAGAACATAAGAAAGAAGCCCTAATAAGAAAGGGAGTCCGAAGAGGATGTTCCCTATCTCCGTTACTTTTTAATCTTTACATGGAACTAGCAGTTAATGATGTTAAAGAACAATTTAGATTCGGAGTAACAGTACAAGGTGAAAAGATAAAGATGCTACGATTTGCTGATGATATAGTAATTCTAGCCGAGAGTAAAAAGGATTTAGAAGAAACAATGAACGACATAGATGAAGTCCTACGCAAAAACTATCGCATGAAAATAAACAAGAACAAAACAAAAGTAATGAAATGTAGTAGAAATAACAAAGATGGACCACTGAATGTGAAAATAGGAGGAGAAAAGATTATGGAGGTAGAAGAATTTTGTTATTTGGGAAGTAAAATTACTAAAGATGAACGAAGCAGGAGCGATATAAAGTGCCGAATAGCACAAGCTAAACGAGCCTTCAGTAAGAAATATAATTTGTTTACATCAAAAATGAATTTAAATGTCAGGAAAAGATTTTTGAAAGTGTATGTTTGGAGTGTCGCTTTATATGGAAGTGAAACTTGGACAATCGGAGTATCTGAGAAGAAAAGATTAGACGCTTTTGAAATATGGTGCTATAGGAGAATGTTAAGAATCAGATGGGTGGATAAAGTGACAAATGAAGAGGTATTGCGGCAAATAGATGAAGAAAGAAGCATTTGGAAAAATATAGTTAAAAGAAGAGACAGACTTATAGGCCACATACTAAGGCATCCTGGAATAGTCACTTTAATATTGGAAGGACAGGTAGAAGGAAAAAATTGTATAGGCAGGCCACGTTTGGAATATGTAAAACAAATTGTTGGGGATGTAGGATGTAGAGGGTATACTGAATTGAAACGACTAGCACTAGATAGGGAATCTTGGAGAGCTGCATCAAACCAGTCAAATGACTGAAGACAAAAAAAAAAAAAAAAATACATTAAAAAAGTAGTAATGTACTGTTTATAAATAAAATTCGAATTTTTCTAACTTTCTTTCTTTTATTCAACTTACCTACACTATTTCGTTCAAAATTAAATTCTCTATAAGTTTTGTTTAAAATTTCTATGTTTATTTCCATTTAACAAGTTATTAAACATCAAACATAAAAAAACACGTTTTTTACCCCAATTTATTGATTTTCACCCCAGATTTCTCAAAGTCTATTGCAGGTTCTGGACCTATTTTATTTGATTTTTTAGGTCAAAAACCATAAGAAATTACTAATTCTGCTCCTTAATTAACGTCCTAAAAATTTCAATACGACCTCATTTCACCGGGGTAGTTGAAATCCGAGCGAAATTTTTCACTAACCGTAATTCGCAAACGAAGCATTTAAAAAATATGTTTATATATGAACTTTTTCCATTATTTTCACAAATAGAATAGGTTATGAAAGTCTCGGGAGAATTTCGTGATACACCCGGTATATAAAATATATGTATGTAATGTATAAACATGTATAAACTCGGGATCAGTCTGGGTCAGAAAAACCGTATTCTTCGGACAGAAGCCTTTCCTAAAGTTCTTTTTCACTTTGTTCGTGTTGAAACAACAGAAATTTCAAAATAAAATCCAATCTCTGCGAAAAAAATAAAATAGTTAAAGTAAACGTTAATGTAAGCAAACAGATTAAACAAACATTGCCGAAAGTCTTTGTTCACTTAAAATTTTAGATTCTTTTGCTTTTAGAAAAAAACGTTGGAATAGCACTTGTCTTAAAGGCATATTATTTAGAGGAGATGTTAAGATGAAATCGCATTCTGTAAATATAAAGTAAAAAAAATTATTAAACAAAAAAAAGTATTTATTTTTTGAGATTTGCCATTGCAAATCTAATATTCAGCTCAAAGCTGATTAAGACAAAAATATTTATTAAGTTTTATTAAACTGATTTAGATATTTTACGGTGAATTCATTAGGGACAATTACAAATAAAAGTTTGAATGTAATGTAAAAATCAAATCTATACGCAAATACTCAAAAACTCATTTTATCTTCAGTTTTTGTTGTATTTAAAACAGGTGATTCTTACTTGACTTTTCCTTTTTTTTGTAGTATCGTATTGTATTTTAGTATTATAAAACCGTATTATTAAGTTAAACTATGAAGATCTGATAGTAAAATTAATACTACTATCAACAATTGAAATATTACTTTCGAATGAATTCTTATTTAATTCAAGTGCATAAATAGAATTCAGTTGATTCAATTTGATTTAATGGATAATCCACAGATAATTTCTTATAAAAGTTTTATTTACTGAACAATTAATCGATTTTGAAGTTAAGTGGATTTACACAAGTATATTATTAAATCCAATCTACAATCAGTAAATTGTGGGAAGAAGTAAGCACCCTTTACTGTTAATAGATAGATAAATAAATGTAAAAAAACGTAACCGAAAGGGTCCATTTCCATGCAAGGGGTTGAAACAAAACTTTAGGGTGAATACCCTTCCATTTTGTTATGCTGCTGGCCAGTAGTTACTGAATCTGCCACGTGACTTTTAATTAGCTCATATATTATCTGTCAATTTATTTATTATTCAAATCAAGGGTCATTCATAATATATGATTTTCTTTTTTTACGTTGTTATAAACTCATATAAAAAAATAATAAAGAAATAAAAAACAAAAAACAACAAAAAAAAAACAACAAAATGATGTATTTAATCTTTTATTTTTTTTAATTCATATCAATATTGTACAAATTTATTATTCTTTAAAATGTTAATAAGTTGAATACTTTGTATTCATAAAGTTTATATTAACAAAATGTCATACGTAATTCTTTTCTACTAACCTGATATATAAGTCATATGTATACAAACTAATAAGAAAGATAATTTTCCAAGTCTTTCAGCTACCTTGGATAAACATCATTTTTTTCTCTCACAATTTTTTTAATTTCTTGTACACAAAATCAAACCTGATACAGGTAAATTTATACAAATCGATATAAATGAATAGGTAAAGTGTGTACATATTTTTACAAAATTAATTTTATTATTTTTGTTTGTTTGTAAATATGTTTAGAATGGTTTCTTTTTACCTAATATCCGTTCAAATAATCAGTGCTTAGCCTAATTCAAGAAGTTATATAATTGTAAGATCAACTTGTATAATCGTATATGATACACGTTTAAATATAGTAATTTCATATTTTATATAATATCTCAACTAATGCGTACGGGTAACGCAGAAGATAAACGGCCTATCGTTTGTTTTTTGTTAGATAGATGGTTAATACTGCTCTAGGCGAATCAAAGTAATTTTAAACCTCTCAGATTCTCGGTTCTGTCTCCCGGCCATTGTTTAATATTGAATTATAAATAACAACATTCATTAAATTATAAAATTAGGATGTAACAGAATACAAGCTGTTAAAAATAGGAAACGCAGTTTAAGTATATCTAAACTATATCCTAATGGTAAATAAAAATTCATAACTTCTCCAAATGAATTTAAAAAAATTTCAAAAAAAGTTCAGATTTTCCTAAATTTATTTACTATCTTATTCAATCTTGAATACTTAATAAGAATTTTCTAAAACTAATTTTTCATTGATTTAGAGATTTAGACATCATTTTCGTGTTTTAAAATAATTTCTTCATTATTCTGGCTGATTCAATCAAATATACAGAGCATTTGGAAAGTTTCTGTGCATTGGAATTATGGAAATGTAATGACGAAACTTTTTTATTTATTAATTTGTATTTTTATTTCATTATTTTATAGAAACGGATATTACAGTAACCGGAATAATTTATGAAAGTATTGAAAATGTTTTTTCCAACATCAATACAAAACTGCACACGTTTCAATTTGTTTTCAAACTCTTTAACCAGCTAATATATTGAAATGTCTCATAGGCCGTTATTACGGTTTTTAGTTTGTCAATCGGCCGTGATCTGTTGCGAATCGCTACTTGTTTTGTTGACCCCCTAAAGAGTAATCTGGGGGTGTCGGATCGGGCTATCGTGTAGGCAACAAACCCCTCAAAATGATTCGTTCACCGAAGACATTTCGTAAAAAAGTCATTAACCTGTCAGCTATGTGCGCTATAGCTTCATCTTGTTGGAACCAACAATGATTGTTAACCATTTTTGTTTAATGAGATCTGTTAAAACGACACAACAACGATCACTATTAACTGTATTTTCAAAAAGAATTGTACCCATAATGCTCATTTTACTCGCACCGACTCAGACTCCAATTTTCGCTTCGTGTAAATATTTTTCGTGTAATTCATGGTGGGGGGGGGGGGTTAGTTGTCAACCACAGTCGTGTATTTTTTGAATTAATATTTTACCTTTCCAGATGAATCCAGGATTCATCTGTAAAAAACCGTAATTTCGAGGATAACTACGAAAGTTTGGTCGATAAAACGTTTAAATTGTTAACAAAAATCTAGTTTTTTTGATATGATCTGTAGGTTTCAGTTCTTGAAAACTCATTATTTTGTAGGGAAAAGTTTCAGTTCTATTGTTATAGTTTCATGTGCGGTAGCGAGTCCGATTTCTTGCTATTGTGCTAATTTACATATTGACTTTGATGGATTTTCGGCCATAGCATTTAAAATATCAAGCAGCTTTTGTTCGTTTAGAATTGGTGGTCTTCAACAGAGCCTGTTGACCGAAATTTTTCGATAAGAGTTCAAACTGCATCGCGGTGAGGAACAGGAGTATTTGGAAACTTTTGAGAAAACCTTTCCTTCACTAAATCAGTTTACTTGTCACCTTCACGAAAGACGTATTCGACGAGTAATTTTTTCGACGGTATTGATTTCGACAAACGAAATGAAGCACGTTCAATTACAATTCAATAACTGACGTCTTGATTTATTACTGAGCAACGCCCAACGAACCCACAGGACAACCAACCTAACGCCGAAAGTACAGAATGCATCACATAATTCTAAAGCATATTGCACATTGACTTTCCGAACGCACTGTTTATCAGGTTAAAAAGCTGGATACAATACGTGGGGACGAATAAAATTAATTGATGAAGAACAGATTGACCCGTAGGCTTATCTCAGACCTGTACAGGTGTCTTAACAGCAAGAATGAGGAATTTACGTACGAGTTGACTAGTTTTTTACAGATACCGGGATGCTTCAAAGCGTACCTGTACGCGCGGACTTCGAGACCCTCTGCGGAATGAGACTTTTGGGGGGGAGGAGAACATCGCAGAACACACGCTGTTGGTGTGTGAACGGTTCCTGCAATATAAGAAGCACGCTAGAAACCAAAAACTAAAAAAAATAATTAACAAATAATAATCTTTAAAGAAATTCTTACAAAAATTACCATAGAAAAAAAGAAAATAATAAATAATAAGATACAAAAAAAAGTTTAAATTGTATGTATATATATATATATATATATATATATATTATATTGTGATATATATATTAAATATATTGTTTAGAAATTACTACTAACTGGTTATCAACGTTAGAGGAAATGCATTTATTAATTTGAGTGTTAGAAAATCATACTAGAGATTCTTAATTGAGAATTATCTTCTGCGTATGGAATTAGAAGAATAAATTATTTAATAGAGCCTTTTTTTAACCTCAGAGACCACCATTAGGTATTGCTTTAGAGGATGAGATAAATTACAATTTTTTAGCGTGTGAAAATGCCGTGTCTGACAGGGATTCGAACCCGGAATCTCCGGATGAAAGGCCAAAATGCTACCACTCGTGCCACGGAGACCCACTAATAATATGGCATACGGCTTTAAAAAATTAAAAAAAACCCAACTATTTTTATGATTTATTAAAAATTTAATATAAATTGAAAAGAGAAATAATATTCACATTTAAAACTAAAATTTTTATATGCTTGTTCAAGGAAACCAGTAAAGAATTATTCAAGAAACAGTTGAGATAACACTTTAAGGATTGACGAACAAAATTTTAATAATTTTTAGTGCTTAAATTATATTATTAACAAAAGTATATCTAAAAATTCAAAATTTTTCAGAAACTTTTTGAAATCTGTAAAGTAAAAGATAATTCAAATACTCTGATCCGTGCGAATTATTACCCAAATCAATTTTTTCAAATAATCTTTTACCAAATTCTGAATTTTGGAATTTATTGAGATTGAGTACATCACATACAAAAAAGCTGAATTTTTTCCTATCGAGAAAATATATTTTAAATATTTTTGATTTTGGGATTAATAATGCTTTACATTAATAATACTTACTTTAATAATACTTTATTAAAATTCTTTATTTACTTTGTTTAATTGTAAACGTTTAAAAAAACCGGTAAAATTTTTTTACTGTAGTTGTGTTCATATTCCAAAAATTTATATAAACCTGAAATACATTTTTGGTTTTAAGGTTAGTTAACCGTGTATATTAATGGATGTACCTCACATGTGTCACACCTTCGAAAAATGACATGTCTTAAGATATAACAAATATCTCATATCAAGCTTACGAAGGAAAATGAGCAGTGAAATGGTTTCTCATATCCTTCTTCTCTGAATCGAGTATGTAATTGTATATCAGCATGCCAAGTCCATCAAAATATTTGGGTAAATAACCGTAGAAGTGACACCGTTACTCTATTTAATACAGGTATTGGTCATATCATTACTCTCAGAGATAGTGGTCCTTACTATGCCTCTTTTACTTTTTAATGTTTTCAACCATAAGAAAGATTTGGACAGATAGTAGGATATAAATAATTCATTTAAATTAATTAGGTAGTAGTATATTTTGGTATTAAAGAATTTTGTTTCAATTTAATTAATATAATTTATAAAACGGGCATATTCAGCGAATGAACTAAATTAAAAAGTACTTTCTTAGAGAGAAAAACTTTCAACGAGAAACAAACATTTAGTTACATAATTTTTTAAATAACGTCAGAACGAAAAACATAAAAATATACGTTCTATTTTCTTAAACATTATTACATCATTCAAACTAAAATCTAATTACAAAAATCTGTGTGAATTTATAAAAACAATTGTAGTTTAAAAATCATTTGAATTCTTTATGGTTTTAAAGTATTACTGAATCAAAGTAGGCGAAGATTATGTATGTAAAAAAAACCCTCTCCCATCCAAAAAAAAGATACTACTGTTTAAAGTTTAATATATTTACATTTAAAATAATTATAATTACTATTGAAATAATACACAAACAACTGAACCATGTCGTATGCATTGCAAACACAGAATAGAATATTTTTTACTGGACCAACGGACCCTAAAGAATATGCAAGAGATAAATCACTCTGATGATGGTTTTGGAGTAGTCGCCGCACGCGATGAGAACCGGTGGTCATTATGAAATTGAAATAATAGAAAGTAAATTTGATCTATTTGAGAAGGGGAGGGTAGCGGCTTTTCACCCCCCGCAGTGCTTCTCATGAGGCCACGCGGCTAAAATTCACCCCCATTTTTCTATAGGGTAGTAGTTCTTTTGGTTCTAATCGTTTTTAATCGGTGTCTCCCTGCGTTCTGAATACTTCAACTTGTGTTATAATAGAACAAACTTTCGCTATTGTGAATTACATAGTGTATGACGGACGGAGTGTCGTGAGACAATGCAGGCTACCTAACAGAGCTGACTGGCTACGTCGGTCTTTATGAGTACTAAAATAAATATGGTCATGTACCCTTTTTTACACACTCAACCGACTCCTAAATGTCACCGTTTCATTTTACATATATTTAAAACATAAATTCAGTTTTTCTTCACTAGTAGATTATCTTTTATTTGAAACAATAGTTCTCAAGTTATTTTTTTTACAATTTTCAAATAAAAACACAAGATCCGTAATAATCAATTCTGTAACCTAAATGAAATTATAAATTTCTTATTAATCAAAAAACAGAAATGGAATACAAACCATAAAATGTTCAATTTGATAATATTCTTTTACAGAGCGTTGACATAACTTCAAAGCCTTTTCTTGCAGCCCAACTGCCAAATTCATCTCTCCATAACATTCACCTCACGTAAACTCTTCGTAGTATTCTCAAATCTCTGTCCACAACAATGTAAGACGTCTGTTTCCTCAACGCCTGGAACAAACTCAGTCCACGTCCTCAGTGCAAGTTTCCTCTCACTTAAACAGTGCCATATCACCGAAATAAACTCCTTTTAATTAAATCAGTAACTCGTTAGGCGACATCCATCTTTCTCAATTTAATAATATTTATTAAACATTTCCGTGGAGGACTGGTAGCGACTCGGCCTTTTATCCGGAGGTCCCGGGTTCGAATCCCGGTCAGGAATAGGATTTTCATACGCTAAAAAATACAATTTTCCTATCTCAGGCATAAGCTTGAAGCTTAGGTGGCGATATCGTCAAGAAAAAAAAAATTAAACTAGCCTTTAAGAATAAAAAAAGCAGGTAAACGTTTGCGTACTTTTCCAGGCATTGTCTTTGCAGATTTTTATTTCAAATACACCATAATGTTTTAAAATTTTAATGATTTAATTATGCAATAGTTGGAGTATAATTTCGAAAAAGATCAAAATATGCAGTAAAAAAATTTCTATCGAATTTGATCTCTTGCTTGACAAGGGATATCATGTAACATATACCTCATATAAATTTTTTAGCAATAGCCATAATTTGAAAAAGTATAAAAAATATTAAAAAAAAAATCAAGTATTCTTTTAAATCTTAAATCGGGTTGCATGGTATCACCTTTAAAAAACTGTCATGTCGTCCACATTTGATATGATAGAAAGAGTTTTGAAATCTTTGTTTTGAAAGTGATATTTTAAGTACGGTTCCATTCTCTTGTTTTTTAGAACTTAGAAATTTATTTATAAGAACAAGATCTGACTTACTTCAGTAAGTCAGATCATATGATACGATGTTATTCTACAAAACTAAAAAAATCTTCTAAAAAAAAAATAATTTACTAAAAAAACAAAATAGATATCGTACTTTTGTCCAATGAGATTGAAAATCAGGCTAAAACTAGAATACATACAACGTATATTACATCATTTTGTTCAAAATTAAATTTTCTACAAGTTTTGTTAATATATTTTGTGTGTTGTTATCCATTTAAGAAAGTTATTGTACGTCAAACATAAAAAAATGATTTTTTACCCCAATTTATTGAGTTCCAGATTTTTCAAAAACTACTACAAATACGGTTCTGGGACCTATTCTGTTAGAGTTTTCTGGGAAAAAACGTAAGAAAATGACTAATTCTGTTCCTTAACTAAAATCCTAAAAATTTCAATACGATCTCTTTTCACCGGGGTAGCAGAAATCCGAAGGAATCTTTCACTAACCGTAACTCACAAAAAAAAAGCATTTTAGGAGGTATGAACTTTTTCAATTACTTTAATTAGTAGAATAGGTTATGAAAGTCCCGGGATAAACTCTGTATATATTCAAATGTTTGTGCAAAATTTCAAGTTTTTAGGTCAACAGATATGAAGCAAACAATTTTAGAATAATATTTAATACCTCCTAACCCTAAATCCGACTGACTTAAAACTCTGAAATTTTATATAACTTGACAGGCAATTTCATCCTACAAAAACTCAATTTTTCTCGACCATTACAAGAAAAACAAAAGATTAAATTTAACAAAAACTACCTCTTCCTTTTTTAATTTTGATTAAAATTTAATAACATCAATAGAAATTTTTTGAACCATTTTCGAATGGTTTGATTTATGTTGAGCCAGTTCGGAGAGATTACTCAAAATTCAAGTCAACAAACGTCTGTTTGTACATATCTTCTAAAAATACCCCGATACCCAAAATCCTTAATGTTGGCTGATCGCTACTCTTTCTCTTTGAACAGTGTTGCTGCAACGGCAACAGAGCTAATAATAATAAAAAAATATAAGGTAGCTTTTATATGTTTTATCTCGGTTAGATATTTAAATTAATGAGAGTAATTTGAATATTATTATTATAGCAAAATATTAATATCAAAGAAGGAATTGCTTCACAAAGAATTGTACTTGGTCACAAGGCCTTGTGTTTTAGATCGTTTATGTGAAAAACTTAAAGCAATGATTCAGAAAATTTGTGGTTGGTTGGAAAAATGAAGTGCATCTATATTAGATTAAAAGCAGTTTTTAACATTTTAAAGCGGAAATTTAATAAAAAAGGAAATCTAACTACTTAAAAAAAAGAAGGATTATAGAAGAAGGAAAACTAAGGTCTGAATATCCCTTATTTTTATATAACCTTAAGTAGAAGTAGTAGGCTTATAAGTATGAATTTTTTATTTCCCCACCCCCACCCAAGAAATTACAATTACATTTCGTTATTATAATTACATTTATTAAAGATAACAAATCTCGTAAAGATATTATCTGATGAAGATTTTTCTAGAATTTTTCAGTAAAATTTTACAAAATAAAACCAAATGATCCTATTAGGTTGTGATACGATCCACCAGGCACATGTTAACACACGTGCGGGTTTTCATTTATAAACTAAAAAATATATAATACTTATTAAGAATATTGTACAGTTTATTTAACTTTATTTCTAGAAAATATCCTTGAGATTCTGTTATTTATTAACGAGAATGTCACCCTGGACTTGTCCACTATGTCGCTAAGGTATCATTCGCACAGCAAGAGGTTGCTTTATTTGCATAGCCTGTCAGTATGTTTAATCATATTAATATTTGGAATGATATGAGAGAATGAGACTAGGCCAAGTAATTTCATAAAAATATGACTTAATTTTATGAAAGGCTAGGCCGTTAATACTGCTCTTAAATTTCGCGAAATTAAATTAATAAAAAAGAAGCCTTCTGTGACGAGTTGATTTAAATTTTAAATTTTTTATTTTTGGAAACTGCTTGCTTCTTGTAGTAATAATCCGTGGGAATAAATAAATGTAAAATTTATTTTTAACCTTGTCATACATATAAGAAATATTTTAAAAACCTTACTGTTTAATATTTTTTTTAAATATTTGATAACTTAATAACATATTTATTTATAATATTTTAAAGTTATAAAAACGAGAATTATTATTTTACATTATTCGATGATAATTTTTTACTTATTTTATGGGTCCGAGTGTAAATGGTTCTCTCTCTAGATTTCGTACAGTGTAATAATATTTTTGAAATTATTGTGTAAGCTTACAGTAAGGTCATTATAAACTTCGTCGAACACGGAAAGTGTAATTTACTGACAATTCATTATGATGATGATGGTTATGATGATGATAACATTATTCATGTTAAAAAATTTAAAAAAAAAAAAACTGAATGGAAAATTACGGAGAAAATGAGAAGTAAAAAAAATATCCAAATCTCATTTACTTTTTGCGTAAGTGGTATTCTTCAAGGATAACTTTTAACCTGTACGACAAATTTAAACTATTTTGTAAAGAGTTACTCCTTGAACTTTTGAATGAATAATAAGAAAAAAGTAGCCAAAGGTCTAAGTCACCGTATTAAGAAGATGATAATCCTTTAGAAAATATTTGTTGATTTCAGTATTGTCAGGATAATAAAAATTATATGTAAGAAATACTAGTATTATTGCCAAAATAATTTGGCAATAATATTCCTGAACCTCTTCAGCATTACTTCTAACTAAAATTAATTAACAAAAGAAAAATAATTTAAAAAAATCTAATGTGGATAACACAACATGACTTCCTTGTTCGCCTATTAAATTACATATACACATTTTTTTTTTAAATGAAAAGTACATGAAATTTTATTTTATTAATAACTTCGGATATTTTTTCATATATATATATATATTTTTTTTAATTGTTAATATTGAATTATTTATCGCAAAACATTTTTTACAATCAGAGGTTAATAACAAAATTAAAAAAAAAAGAAGATGAAGTCTGATTCAATCCGATGTGCCCTCTTATAATTCATTAATTAAAATTTCATTTGGCTATAACTCTGGAAGCAATGAAAATAAGTACCACTTATGATATATCGTTGAAAAGCTCTCAATGAGGGCGGTTAAGAAAAAGTAAAAAATCCAAACATTTTTGGATTTTGGGCTTTTTTGGACACTTTTGGTTTAATCGATTACAATCAGAAGGGGAGGTGCACACAACTAGGTGTTACAACAGCCCTAAATCCAAAATTTCAACATTCTACGGCTAATCGTTTTTGAGTTATGCGAGACATACGTACATACAGACGTGACGTCGAAACTAGTCAAAATGGATTCATGGATGGTCAAAATGGATATTTCTGATGAAATCTGAAAACCGAAATTTTTCGTGATCACAATGCTTCCTTTTCTTCGTACAAGGAAGTAAAAAGTTCTACAATGATTTTTAATTTTTGTTGTAAAATTAGCACAAAATAATCCACAGCGAATATATTGATATATCATAAAACGTAGTTAAAAGCATCTCGAATGACAGTTTTTAAAAAAAATGTTTTACAAAAATTTAAAAATTGGTTTACGATAATATTAAAAACAATTTTTATCTTGATGACTTCTTATTTAGAAAAATGTATTAAAATTAATAAAAAAATTAAGAAGATATTTTAAAACAATAAACGCTTATATAGAGGTAATTTAAAAACAAATTTTAGTAAAAATAAAAAAAAAACTTATTTTTAATCGGGAAAGGTATATTATTCCTTACCCGATAAAAATATTAGAAAAAGTTTCCCATCCTAAAAATTATTTATTTTTTCTGTAAACGGTTCCTGTATGGGTTGAAAAAGCGTTGAAATTGTTAAATGTGATAAAAATCTTTACAAAATGGAGGTAGATTTGTTTCATAATTATTTCAATCTACCGGCTTGATTTTACTTTTTACTTCCTTGTACAAACTAAAGGAGGTATTATGATAGCGAAAAATTTCGGTTTTCAGATTTCAATGGAAATATCCATTTTGACCATCCCTGAATCCATTTTGACTAATTTCGCGTCACGTTTGTACCTACTACGTACGTACGAATCTCACATAACTCAAGTAAGATTAACCATAGGATGTTGAAATTTTGGATTTAGGATTGTTGTAACATCTAGTTATGCACTTCCCCTTTTGATTGCAATCGACTGAATCAAAAGTGTCCAAAATAAAAAAATAAAAAAATTGATCTTCGACGTTTTCTTAACTGCAGTAATAAGCACTCATTGAGAGCTTTTCAACGATATATCATAAGTGATACTTATTTTCAGTGGTTCTAGAGTTATAGCCAAATAAAATTTTAATTAATGAAATATTTGGATCTTACAAGAGGAAGGATGAAAGCATCTTCTACTTTTAACTTTTATTTTTAATTTAAATATATTAATTTATTATTAATTATTAACCTCTGATTGTAAAAAGTTTTACAATAAATAACAATTCAATAACAATAAAAAAAAAAAAAAACATGAAAAAATATCAGAAGTTATTAATGAAATAAAATTTTATGTACTTTTAATTTTTAAAAAAAGGTGTATATGTAATTTATTTAATAGGCGCACAAGACAGCCATGTGGTGTTCACATCAGATTTTTTAAATTAAAAATTTTTTTAAAATTAAAATAATAACAAAATTCGTCGTAGTTAATTAAAAAAAAATAATATAAACGTATAGGTTTTAAACACATAATAAAATAAAGTGACCAGAAAATTAATGTGTTTATATGTAAGGTTATAGAAAACAGAGAGAGAGAGAGAAATTGGTAAATGGTTATTAAAATAATCTCATAATTAAAAACTCTCAAAAACCAGATAGAACAAAATAAAAATATTAAACTAAATGCTGAGTAAGACTATTAAATAATTATAGTAAACAACTTAAACTGGCCGTTTTTTATATTAAATACAAAGTAAGTAAATAATCAGTTGATGTAGGGAATTATCAAATACATAGATATATACTGTAAAAAAAGAACACAAAAAACTGTAATATGTAGGCAACAGATTGGCCGAAAATAATAATAAAAATACTTAGTTAATAATAATAACAACCACAATAATAATAATAATAATAATAATAATAATAATAATAATAATATATATAATCATTACTGTGGAACATTATAAAAAACATATTTCTAATTTATAAAATAAAACATACTTTGATAACGACGTTATGCTCTACCCTGTAAGGCAGTCTAGTCTAGTTCGAAAAAAGAAAATTGGATTAAAACAATATAAACAATTTAACCTTCGAACTAGACTGGTCGAGTTTAAGAAAATAGTAAAATATTTTTTATTGTATTTATTTACATAAATTTATCTTTTCTTCAATTAAGTATGAAAAAAGATTAACCTTTTAATAATGAAATAGTAACTATGAGATCAAAGTTAATTTTTCAAATAAATTTATTAAAGACACTTTAAACTACTTCTTTCTAATACCAGAAATCAATTTAAAATTTTCTTTACATGTTAATAAAATAATTTATGATGTTTGTAAATTATTTTACAAAGTTATTATTTTGAAATATTTTCTGATTAAAAAAAAAAAAATAATAGTAATAAAAAGTTTAGTTTAATCTGTGACTAATTGTGAAATAAACCACTTCGGTTGATTGATAAATAAAGCCTCGTTTATTTAAATATTTACTTAAAGATTATTTGGAAGGAAATCTAGATGGTATTCTAGTAAAACCTTTTATAATAATTTTGGTATACAATTTTATGAAAAAAAATGTTTTATATGTTGAAAAATATAATTTATTTTAGTTTTATTTTATTTAAAATATAAAATAAAATCAACATATTTTGAAACAATTACGGCCCATAACAATAGAAATATTACAAAACTTGGATGAAGTTTTCCGAGCTACAGACCGACCAACTTATCTGTAGAGTGAAATGGGAGAGCCACCATGTATTTTTTTGAATAAAACTTTAAGCCTCCACTGGAAAACTTTAGTTCCTACATTTGGCCAACTCTAGAGATAAATTGGTCGGTCTACATATCAGTGAGTCGCTTTTAGTGTGTCGGATTGAAATAAAAACGATACATTGACTGCGTACTAAATTTAATTTTAACATAAACAGACGCTAAATGGTACATGATATTTATTTCAACGACAATTTTGTTCAACATCGTACTGTGATATGAGAAGTAAGAGACATAAGGCATAATAAGCAGCGGTAGAGATGCTCGCGCCGTCGCGTCGTTCACTGAGCGCACCGTGCCAGATTTGCGACGCTCCTTAAACAGTCTCGTTCGCACGGCATTGAGGTACCTGTGCGTGGTTCATAACTTTCCTTTTCCAACGATACGCGTAGTTTATATTTTCGGTTGCCTTTTGCGCGGGCTGAGACTGACATACTGAATTTTTATACTTCTTTACACGTTTACTTTAATTTTTTACACGTAAATATTGTCCAAAATACACTTATTATTACTTAAATAGATTTATCTCGATAATCTTTGAACACAAACACACGAATAACCGCGCTATCACGTCTAAGTCGTGAGCTACACTGACTGGAAATGAGCGAGAGCGCCAGTTTTGCCTGTTCTGTGCTGTGCCCCCTCCCCACCAACCCATTCATCAGTGACCCAAACTCAAAATCGTATCGGTGAACTGACCATGTAAGTTATGAAATGACACTACATTTACGTCTCTAATAGTTAGGGACTTATTAAGGCAGACGATGTACATTTTTTTCGTTACGCTACAAATTTCTATTCTGGTACTCGTATGTTTTGGTGTGATTTTAAAGACGTTTCACGTCAAAAGTAATTTAAAAAAATTCAAATCAATATTTTAAAACAGTAAAAAAATACTTCTGTTTTTAAGGAGAGGGAAGGTGTATTATTCTATGATACTATTAGATAAATTTTCCCACCCTACAAATTATTTAGTGAAATTAAATTTTAAAAAATTAAAAGAAGGAAATTATTTTTCTTTAAATGGCTGTTATATGATTAAAAAAAAAAAATGAAAGTGTTAAAGGTGATAAAACTCACCTTTAACAAATTGTTGATTGATCAAATTGATCAAATTCAAATCATATAGATCAAATTGATTGATTTGTGGTTTGTCTGGATAAAGTCCTACATCCTAGACAAAACGTAGAGGTTTTCTGCTTTTGTGTTTGTTATTTTGTTTGTTTGGTTGTTGACCTAATGAATTGCATTGGAAAATTTTCTATTAATTTGGATAATTTTCTAACTTATTTAGTTTTTTAATATTTGTCGTAACTAAAAAATAGTTAGAGTTTAGTTATTATTTATATATATATATATATAAATAAATTTACGATAATAAATAAATTTAACTTTTAATGATTGACATAAACTCGTTCATCAACGTCATATTAGTAAAAACCATTAAAATAACAAGATTAAGGATCCGTCGACCAGATTGCTAAAACCGTTTTTCTGAGCATCGGAACTTGTTACTAAATGTTTTATACCCCTCCGGACCAAAAATCTTCAGGACATTCCATCTAATATTAAAAACAGAGAATAAAAACATAAAATAATAGATTACTGCATACTCACATTGCCAACAGCTTTGATATAATATAAACTGAACGCATTTCCACTTTACATGCGTTAGAACAATAGGACTAGTTTTAAAGAATTTCTAAACTGGTATATTAACAACACGTTATAATATAGAAATTATTATTTTAAATATGTAAATTAATTCTTGATAATTGATTTATTCTACTTTTAGCAACGGGGTTTTTTCATTATACAACCCATTATTTAAATTTTAATAGATAAATAAATCCATAAAAGTTGCTCATTGATTGATAACTACATTAAACAAATCGTATTTAATAAATTAATATTTTTAAATTTCATAATTAAGCGTCATGTATAATATTCAAGCACTTAACTTATATACTTAACATAACATACCTTTAATATTTATTGCGATCTGTTTATTTATAGTCAACGTAGTAATGTTAAGCTTTCAAGTCCTAGTAAAGTCAGTATTTTTACACAGATTTGAATACTAGATCGTGGATACCGGTGTTCTTCGGTGGTTGGGTTTCGATTAACCACACATCTCAGGAATGGTCGAATTGAGACTGTACAAGACTACACTTCATTTCCACTCATTCATATCATCCTCATTCATCCTCTGAAGTATTATTTGAACGGTAATTACTGATGGCTAAAAAGGAAAAAGACGGACATTTCTCAGTTTTTATGTTTTGTGAGATGTGAGTGCGATAGGGACAGATCAATCAAAGAAAAGATGTGGTTTTGTAGATCAATGTTGCAGGTCATTCAAAGAGACAATGTCCTTTTGATGTGATTTATGAAGCTACTAAGAACTGTGACATAGACTGGAAAAAATGTATTGCAGTATGTAGTGATAATACAAAGGCGATAACAGGAAAGAACAGTAGATTTCTGAAAAAATTAAAACATCGTCTCATAACAATGGCGGAATGGACGCACTGCTTCCTTTACAGACATGTTTTTCCACAAAAAATATATCACAAAATCTCAAAAAAAGTTTTTGTAAAGCAGTAAAAATGAGTATTAATTTGATTAAAAGTCGACAATTATATAATAGGCTATTTGATAAATTATGCGACGAAATGGATGAAAAGAAAAACATCTCTTCTTTTCAAAACAGAAGCCAGTTGGTTATAGCGGGGGAAATTGTTAACCCGGTTATTGGCATTAAGACATGAATTAATAATATTTTTCCAGGATAAACAATCGCCCTTCTCGATGTTTTTACAGAATAATGAGTATATGTTACTGCTGGCTTACTTAGCTGATGAAGTTTTGCATTTAAACGACTTGAATATGTATTTAGAAAGACGTAATAAAAACATTTTATTAATGAAAAACAAAGTTGATGATTTAATTAAGTCGCTTGATATTTAGTTTATTCGCCTTCAAAGCAATTTGATTTGTTTCCACTCATTTCCGATTACATTTAGAAAAATTTGGATGAAAAAGACACTATTATTCACCACAGTTTGGATAGCATGAAGATGCATTTGCGTGCGCTAGAAATTCAACTGGCGGAGTATTTCCTGGAAGATAAAAATGATTTATCGAAGTGATGGGTACTAAAGCCATTAAATGAAAACTTTCTTGCAGCTGCTAAGTTGCCAATTGAGATTCACGACCGATTCATCGAAATGTGTACTTATAAAACGTTGCAACTACAATTCACATTTGAAGATGTGAATTGTAGTTGCATATACGGTTTGGTTTGCTCTTTGAAGTGAATATGGAAATTTAGTCGCAAAAGCACTGAAAATATTAATCCCTTTCGCCACGTCTTACCTCTGTGAAAAGGTTTTTCGTTTACGACTACCCTAAAATATAAATACAGGGATCGTTTTTTATCACTTGAAAAATGATTTTGTGTGTTAGTAACACAGATCCACTTATGGAGAAACTTTTAAGTGGAAAACAAACGCAACCATCTCATTATTTTTTTTTCTTTATAAGTGTACTTAAAAATGTGAGTAAAATGTTTATAATGAATGAATATTTTTCTATAAAAATGATTTCATTATTGTTTCCGTGTAAAGTTGTAGGATAATTTCGCGTTCCCCATGTTAAGAAAAGCTGAAGTAGATAAAGATGGTTTTAGTTATCCTTTCTTCATTCATTCGATATAAATGTACGAAGTAACTGAGTCTTCCTTTTCTCATTGCATCTTTTAATTTGTTTATTCCATTTATTTTATACAATTCTTATGTGGGTCTCAATCTTGTACTCTTCCCTTTCATAAATTTGGGACCCAGAATTGTTCTTAATATTTTTTTCTCTAATTCTTAATTCTCTGATAAATCCATAACCGTTAAGAGAATGGCATTTTACTGCGTACAGTACTTCTGATCCCACTACTGGTTAATAATGTCTTATTTTTACCTTGATCGAAATGGATTTTTTGTTGACGTTTTTTGGACAGTTTATGTTAGTTACGTTTTCTGTTTCTTATTTTTTAGTAATTCTATTTTTTAGTCGTTAGGTAGGTTCCATTCTCCCAAGTACTTGAATTTTTCTCTTTGTTGTATCGCTTCTTATTTTTTTTTATTCTTCATTCTGTTTTTTGAACTTCGTTTTTTCAAAGGAAATATTTAGGGCTCATCCTGACCCCTTAGGAAAGACAGCCCCGCCAACCCCTCCGTTCCGAGCCCTTATGGGCTTTATCGGAGGTCATCTTTGAAATCTCGGCTTTTGACATATTCCAGTCCGCCTCGGCCAGGATGCCAGCGATGCGAATGCCACGAGTGACATTCCCATCCGTGTACTACTAATTAATGAACTTAATTAAAACAATCTCACAGTATTTAGGGCTACTTTTGAGTAATTTTTTTCAAATCCCTATTTGAGTTTTATCATCCTCAATGTTTTCTGCAAAAATGGCTGTATCATCTGTATTAGCCATTTTTGATAGGATTATATGAAACATTTATTTGACATAATATAATAAATATTAACTTTTTTCTTTTTCCTGTTTAGCCTTCAGTAATTACCTTTCAAATAATACTTCAGAGGATGAATGAGGACGATATGTATGAGTGTAAATGAAGTGTACTCTTGTACAGTCTCAGTTCGACCATTCCTTAGATGTGTGGTTAATTAAAACCAAACCACCAAAGAACACCAGTATTCACGATCTAGTATTCAAATCCGTGTAAAAATAACTGACTTATCTAGGACTTGAACGCTGGAACTTATGACTTTTCAGACGCGTTCAGCACTAGACCAACCCGGTGGGTTAATAAATAACAGCAATATGAGATTTTTACTTAGTCATTTGAATTTTTTATTTATTTATTAATTTTCTTTTATTTGTCTGTTTAGTTGTTTGAAAATATACTTGAAAATGAATTTGAGCCATTATAGTTTCTTTTTTTTAGATTATGATCAGTGAATTCAGTTTCACTTCAGCGTAGTTTATAATAACTATAGGCTAATGTATTTTTAAGTGTAGGTAAAGTCGAAAACTGAATTGAACAAGGAAATGGAGTAAAAAAACTGATACCCCGTGGATAAAGATTTTTATATGTATTAAAAGAGAGATATGAATTTATTATTTATTTTATTTTTATCGAATGATTTTGCTCTACAAGACTGGTCGGATGATTGACAATAAAGAATATCGCCATTGTAGCTTCTCAAGTGGTTTTGTAGTGTCGTGGGACCCTTATAACAACTGTACCGTTCTCTGTACTACCACTCCAATAGATCTATTGTCTGTGGAGAGAAGGGAAATTCACGTTATGTTTTGTTGTTGTTATTGTTGTTCATTACACAGTAAACGTACCATTCAAGTGTATTCTTGCCAAGTGTATATCTGATTGATAAATTTAAGTAAACCAAGTATTTTTTTACAGAATATATATATAGTTATCAGAGTCCAAATTGGTAGAGAAAATTATTAATTTTGGTAATACTTTTGTTTTAATTCCTAGACATTTTAATTAAAATTACAGACCGGCTAAATTTATGCATATTTTATCTGAAGATAAACATAAATTGAAGTTTGAAATATTTCCAGCAGTGTTTAAAAGATATATCGAAATCTATATTTTTTTTTTTACATATAATCCTAAGGATAAAATGTACTAAAATATAAGTAAAAGTATAAAAACGGATTTCATTTCATGAAACAGGAAAAAATTTATTAAAAAAACACATCTTCTTTTGTTGTTATTATAAATAACGATAGCTTTTACTTTTCTGGCTATATATGTATTGCTGAAACAGCAATAAAGCTTAAAGGTAATATATAAAGCATAACTATAAAGGTACAATATAGCGATCGGCCAACATTTTCGGTATCGGCGTTTTTGCAAATGTTGACACTTGTAAAACCTCCGTTAGTCCAATGAAATACAAAACAAAAAAATTGTAGAAAATTTTATACATACATATATTGGCCTGTATTCTGATTAAATTCTCCGAACTTACACAAAATAAATTCTTCGAAAACGGTTCAAAAAATTTCTATATATGAGGAATTGGCATTAAATTTTTGATGAAATTAAAAAAAAAATGTGAAAAACGTAGAAAATGAAGCTTACAGCGATTATAATACTTATTAAGTTATTTATACTTCCAAAGTTTTAAGTCAATCGGATTTAGGGTATCCACAATATTCAACATTATTTCTAAACAATTTTTACCGCCGTCCTTGAAAACTGTTGCAAATATTTGGCTATGTATCTATTTTTACCTATAAAGCAACTTTTCCTGACTGACCGACTGATTCATCAACGTCCAGCAAAATGTACTTAAGATAAATTAATGAAAATTTGTACACTTGTTCTTCTTATGGTGTAAGTGCATACTAAGAGAGGATTTTTTCTGAAATTCCGCGTTTAAAGAATTAAAATTGAGTAACAAAAAAATTCACTATTTTTTGAATTTCTTGGTACAAATGAATTTATCAACTTGATTGTAGAAGTGTGTAATCTTCATTTGAATATCTAAAAACTAATTTCTAGATTTTTCGAAATTCGACTTTGAAAGGCTGAAGAAAGGTAAAAATTTTGAACAATGAATGCAATTTGAATACACCCATTTCTGACTATATTAAACGAGATATTAAGACTTGTACCTGCAATACTGTAGATAAATATTTAAAAATCATTTACGAAATTTTTTTATTTCGATTTTTGAAGGGGTGCGACGCTGTACGACGCGGCGATTTAATCAACATTGCCCACTGCCATTATTACTGAATGTGCGACGCGATTGGCTGCACCTGCCTCCGTTTATTTGACTAAAAAACATAAAATGTTTACCTGGTTTTCGAAGAACGAGAAACCCGCTAAAACTAATATTTCTAAGATAATATTTCCAAATTGTTGCTGCGAAGTAAATTCAATATCTGATATTTTTTATAAATTGAATAGATTTTAATTATTATCTATCATTGTTATTCTCGTAAGTATGAGTTTAATGAAGACAGGGGGTCTAAGGGGCAAAGCCCCCTACCCCGACCGCAACGTGAAACGCAAGTAACCTAATAGCCGCAAAGGCCGAGACCCGGCTACTGGTTGGGGCGGCTGGGAGCTGAGTAAATGTTTAAATGCTGATCCGGCTCTTTTGGGAGGGGGGAGGGTACGGTGAGATATGAGTTTTAGTCGGTAGGGTGGGGACTGCGGGAATACATAGGCTTTTAAAAACATCTAGCCGAACCCGTGCGAGTCTGACAGTCCTCCATTTATGGGGGAGGGGGTACGTAAATGATATTTCTAAGACTCATCGAGAAAAAAGTAACCGTATAGCGTGGACGTAGTCGCGACGGTGATGGTAGTACTACCATCCCCTCTGAAAAGGGGACTGATTTTCATCCATTCTGAAAATGGGGCTTCACGGTACCTATTTTTTTTTTTTTTTTTTTTTTTTTTTTTTTTTTTAGTTAACTATAATTTTTTTAACCCTGTTAAATAAAACTGCAACAAATTGGGGTGACTTATTGAAGTAAAATATTACTCCAATAGATAAACTTTTAAGTCCCAGAAAACAAGGTGGCTAAATGGAATCCGACTTAAAAAAAACCAGTAACTTTTAACTTTGATATTCAAGATTGAATATCCATCTATATTAATATAGATGACATGGGAACTTTAAAACGTTTTTTTTTTAATCTTTTTGTAATCTCTGGTACTTTGTCTGTTTTCAAGTTATGGTTATTTAAAATGTTGTACACGGTAGCTTTTCAAGCAAAGAGGTCAAAAAGAACCCAAATTTATTTTACGAAAAACTTTTGAGTTTTTTTTAATTTTTTTTTTTAGCAGCTATATTCTAAATACAATATAATTTTTATGATAAAACGTAATTTGCTTTAGAGGATCAACTGGGACCCAAAATATTTTACTAAGAATTTTTTTCAATTATATTTTTAATACTGTTTAAGGTGAAAAGTCATTTGATCAAGGTGGTCAGATTTTAATAAAATTTTTTACTGAAAATTTAGATTTTTTCGCAGTTGTATTCTAAATATTACCTAATTAACCCACTATTATTTAAAAACCGCTATACCGCATTTTAAATAAAAACCTGTCATGGACCAAACCTTGAATGTTAGGCAGCTCTATTACTGGATTGTTGATTAATAAAATTTAACTATCGGTAGATACATACACAATTAGAATAGTATAGTAATTAAAATAGTATCAGAAATGTAATACGTGATATTTGATTTTCATAAAATAAAATTTTAAAAACAAAAAAATTTAAAATAAATTTTTTGTAGCTTCTAACATTTTATAAAAACGCAGAGAGAAAGAGAGTGAGAAATTGAGGGAGAAAGAGCTTAAATGTTAAACGATTATTGCCATAAAAAAAGAAAATGCTTAGAAACCGTCTACTTTAACTTTGTAAAAGTTATTAAAAAACGAATTTCAAATATGTTGGAAAAACAAAGGCAACCTTTTTTTTCTTCAAACGGAAAAAACTGTAAACTTAATAATGTTACAAGCAATAATCAATGAATGTAAAACAACAAAGTTATATTCATGTAAAGTTAAAGTATAGTTTAAGTTATTGCAAGAGATTATTATGATCAAAGACCATAATAACCACTCTTTCTTTTTAAAATAATATTTCTGTGTTGAGTGATGAGTACAGAGAATGAGTAACTCTTGGTATGCTTGATTTGCGTACATGTAGTAAATTATAGCTCATTGAAAAAGACGACAGGAAATTACTCATTCTTTATTTTTTATGGTAAATTTTGGCACGGAGTGTTAATTACTCTTGAGTCGGATATGAAGATTTTTAAAGTGACTTGTATCTCAAGTTAGACCGACTACATCCGTTTGATTATGATTCCAAACTAATTATACCTCACATAATTTACATATATAAAAAATAAAATTAAAGAATCAGAATTAATTTTAAAAAAAATTGTAGAGTATATCTTTGTATTAATGTTTACTTTTTTTTATGTTTGCAAATAAAGTAAAAAGTTTTACTATTAATAGATTTCCTAACAAAACTTGTATGTAGTTTATTATAACAAAATATGAACTATTTATATAAAATCTATAACTATAGATATTTTCAATTTTCTTCTACCGAACGACGGTTGTGTTTATTGTAATTCATTATTCTAATCTGAAAAAGAATACATTTATCGGTTAACCTATCAATAATAGTTTTTCATAAGACTTAAGTATCTAATGTACAACAGGGACGAATCAGATTTGTTTTCATTCTCATTTAGATAAACTCAACCTGCTGATCTGCAATAAAATATATATATTTCATTTAGTAAAATAATAAAATGGAAACTACTTTATTCCTCATTTATCTAATATCCACTTAATATGTCATAATTTTTTTCTTGTTAAATGGCTATTCTATTTTTGTTTTAGTAACTATTGTCTAGTATCAGATCACCTACAAAAGATGTATTATTCTCAGCCGACCGAGCGAATGTGAATTAGATGAGTTAAAATTTCTTATCTTAATTTAAGCTGGCTGTGTTCCAGACAATCTAACCTACTGCATATATTTCTGTTATTACTACAAACATATGACTTTATGAAACACGACGAAAAAGTACGAGTCGACCAAAGAATTTATCTGTTTCTTCCAACTTTCTAGTTTTAAAATCATACGCTTATGTCGGAAGTTACCGAAAAATAAATAAATATTAATTTAATTTCTTTTTACCGTTAGAAATTTTATGAAATGAATACTAATTAGGCGATTGAATTTGACTTGAGCTTTGTATTTTAACCATTTCAGGATAATTTCTCATTTGATACAACCGCTATGTAAATGAGTAACTGAAAATATTTCATCGGAAAGTTTTCAAATTTGTCGTTGTCTTTTTGTACCATCAAGAAAGTATATTATGCATTTCAGGTTAATAAATTTTGAACATGAAATGCATTCATAAAATATTCATAAAAAAAATGCTTCATGATTTTTAAATAGATATAATGAAAATTTATATTAAAAAAAGAAATATATTTCATATAAACATTTTATATGACATATATAACAAAATTTTAGCGGTGAAAATTAATTGCTGTCCAAGTAAACCTGTGACATTGCTCAACAAGATACTAAGGTACGCGATACGGCAGTATTTCACGCTGACATAATGCCGTTGCTGCATCGCATTTAATAAAATTCTTTACAAGAAATGTAAATTCGTCTAAGCATATTGTGTCGTAATGACAAACACTAATGAGTCAACACCTATTTCTTCTTCTTTACACACACACACACACACACACACACGCAACACACACACACACACACACACACACACACACACACACACACACACACACACACACACACACATACACACACTCATATACACATACATACACACACACACACACATACACACACATACACACACACACACACACACACACACACACACACACACACACACACACACACATATATATATATATATATATATATATATATATATATATATATATATATATATATATATATATATATATATATATATATATATATATATACAAACACACACGCGTGCGCGCGCGCGCACGCGTGCACGCATACACACATACACAGATACACACATACACACACATACACACACACACACACACACACACACACACACACACACACACACACACACACACAAACTCGCGAGCGCGTGCGTAAATCGAAGAGCTCTGATCTTTCTATCTGTTATAGAGAACTATGTTTACTTATTTATTTATTATAGAAATTTAAATAATAAAAATTTTACTACCTGAAATTTTGTGGATTTCAAGGAATCAATAAATAATTAAATTTTACATCACCCCGATTTAACATATATACATTTTAAAAGAAATGGTGTACGACTATTTTTAAAAGCGATTTTTTTTTCTTTCATAAAACTAAAATCTTCCTTTCTAGTTCCTTGCATAAAGTAAAGGAAGTAATATGATAACGAAAAAATTCTGTTTACAGATTTCAACGGAAATATTTATTTTAACCATCCCTGAAACCATTTTGACTAGTTTCAGCGTGACGTCTGTACATACGTACGTATGTGCGTATGTATCTCGCATAATTCAAAAACGATTACCTGTAGGATGTTGAAATTTTGAATTTAGGATTGTTGTAACATCTAGTTGTACACCTCCCCTTTTGATTGTAATCGACTGGACCAAAAGTGTCAAAACACCCAAAAATCTAAAAAAATTGGATTTTTGACTTTTTCTTAACCGTAATAAGCCCTCATTGAGAGATTTTCAACGATATATCATAATAATTATTTTTATTGGTTCCAGAGTTATAGCCAAATAAAATTTTAGTTAATGAAATGTTTGGACTTTACAAGAGGTAGACACATCGGTTCAAATCCGACTTCATCTCCTTTTTTTAAACTTTTTTTTTAATTTAAAAATATTTATTTATTTATCATTATTAATAATTTATTTTTATAATAAATAATAAAAAAAATAAAAATATTCAATAAAAAAAATGAAAATATATCAGAAGTTATTAATGAAATAAAATTTCATGTACATTTTATTTAAAAAAAATTGTATGTATGCAATTTAATAGGTGTACAAGGAAGTCATGTGGTGTCCGCATCAGATTTTTTTTTGTATAGTCTAATATGATATCTACATTATTTGTGATATATTAATTTGTAAATTATATCTATATCTATTTAGTAAAATATTTTTTTTTAAGTGGTTTATATGCTAGATTGTAAAATGTTGGTCGTTACGGCCGGGTTTTCATCATATCTTCAATTAATCGTTAATCCGAGCCGGTATTGATCCAATTTCTCAAATATTTGTCCTGAAATCTTTGGAGAATAATAAAATACCTTTCACTTTATGTAATCATTTACTGTTATTGGTGAAAAATACTAAGGCATAATTTATGCTGTGACTTTTTGATCGTTGGAATCTTTGTATAATAAAACACCATATTATCTAAATAATTTTGAGTTATTTTTTTAAATATAATTTTTTTCCGAGCATTTATATTGAAATTACTGCATGTATTCAACTACATTTTTAAAAATTTTTTCATCGAACCATGTCTCCGGCTGATAGATGATAATCAAATATTATTTTCTTATTAATATTTTATAACAACATTACAAAGATACAATAATTTTGTAGTATATATTCCTTCCTTCCCAATTTATCTATCGTCAATCGATAATTGTGTGCGGTCTAAAAGGGTAGGAACAAATTAATAATAATAATTACTTGCCTATAAGTTTTGGCAAGTACGCCAAATTAATAATTACTAGGCTTTCTATAGTCATCCTTTTGAATGATCAGTTTTATATACATACATATAAAAATGATTTTAAATTTTAATACCGTAAACTGATATAAATTCACGTCAAGATATTTCCTTTTTTAATTTGGTTGTATACTTACTAAGTTTTTTTTATATTTTGGTCGGTTACATAAAAATACATATATATTTTTAAAATAATTATTAAATAAATCTGGGAAGAGTTATACGGTAAACATGTTTACCAGTATATAACCAGTATATAATAAACAGTAGTTGTTAAATTTTTCCCACCGAGTACAATGACTGATCAGTAAGATACGTATTGGTGTTATGCCTTATTGCACGCAATCAATCAAGCACGCCCCCTTCTGTATGCCACGTAACATATTGCACGGCCACTAGTTAGCTTGCATTGTAATACATACTTACTCCTCCATTGCCACAATTCATATAATATAGATTAGTGTCACTTTGTTATATATATATATATATATTCAACTGTAGAACTAAACATCCCTTACCTTACGTTATATATTAGTTATTTAACTCGTTCTATTATTATTTGAATTCAAAAATGAATAATGGTATTCATACAATCGTAAATAATAATTCACAAAAAAATGTTAAAAATAAATTTTTTTCGTAATTTATATTATTTAATAACTTTTAAAAGTTTATTAATTTTGTAAAACAACGTCAGTGGATATATAACGAGATATAAAAACACCAAACATAGGTCTAAATTACAAAAATATTTTGTAACAGAATCCTTAAATTACTTTCGGTATAGAAACAAAAATAAATATGGCAATTAAATTTATTATCTTATATCATATTAACAAGAAATATAATCTACCAAATATCAAAAGTATTCTTATTAATTACATCGAGCAAGATTTAAAACAAAATTGTTTATTCCCAACAGTTTATTGAAATTTGCTTGTAATTATTATCCTGTTCGGAAATAACTAACGATTCTTCAGTTTCCCTGATAAAAAATAAGTACATTTTTAAAATTTAAATTTACTACGTAGATAACCCATAAAAAATGTATACTTCATAAAAAAAAGAAGAATGTAAAAAATTATTTCATAAGAAAAGTTTTGTTTTTAAAGTTTAACGTTCATATATGTAGAGAAAAAAATCATTGCAACAAATCACCAAAGAAATCAAAATTCTGGAAAGGTTACTTTAATAGATTGCGATCTCAGAACTTTTAAAAAAGTGATATTAGTTTGAAACCCGTATCAAGAATACCCGTAAAACAAGAATATATACAGAGTGACTGAAAAAGAAGGTAACAAACCTTTAAAACACGACCTACTGGTGAAAATAAAGAAGAAGTTTATATAAACGTAGGTTCGGAAACGCTTCGTTAGCGAGTGTCGGGTGGTGAAAGATTTCACTCTGATTTGTGTGTCTTCGGTAAAATTAAGCCAGACTGTAATTCTTAGGAGTCAAATTAACGGGTACATTTAATGGTTTTATATGAAATCTGACATGTAAGAAAGAAAAAAAAGGTCCCAGAAGTAAAGTAGTTTTTGTAGTGGTTTTCTAGAAATCTGTGGTAAAAGAAAAAAATAGCGATTGAAAAAGACACTGTTTTATGTTTCGCGTAAAATAACTTTGATTAACGAGTAATAAACACGTAAAACTTTTAAACAGAAATTATAGAAAATTTGATTCTGTGTTAAATGGTATTGGCAAAATGCACAGAAACTAAGCACAAACTTAAGAATTTAAAAATTTATTAAAAAAAATCGCATCAAAACTTCCATATTTTAACTAGGTATTAAACGAGACAAAATTTTCAATATTGCAAAACAAAAAAATTAAATATTTTAGAAAAATAAGCAAATAAAATTTAGAAAAAAGATTTAAAAATTGAAAAATCAAATAAAACAATTTATTAAACATCTTTAAAGCTAATTAAAAATCAATTTTATCTAAATTTTTTGAAATAAATTATTTTATAACTTGGCAATACTAACAGATGATTTCAGCAGTTAATTTTTTTGTATTGCATTTCAACATCCCAAACCCGTAGAGGGAAGACACCCACCCACCTTGTGACGTTATCGGTCGCCACACCACCCCTCCCTTTTGATCCCTGAGGGGCTTTACCGGAGGTCGTCTTTAGACCTTCTAACTGATTACATCTTACAGTCATCAGCCAGGCCTCGGTCGGGATGCCACCGATGTAAATGCTTCGGCAAACATTTGCATCAGTAAAATACAAATCAAATTTCGCCTTCACGTAGGTCTCAAACGGACATCTTCACATCCAACCTAATATGATTCATAGTGCATGTATGTCATTATCTAACAATGTCTTATAAATTTTCTGATGACGAATACGCAGACATAATTTTTTTATGAATTCTGCCGTTTTTCACCAGTAGAACATGTCCTGAAAGCGTTTCCATTCTTCGTGTATCACTTTGGAGATATATATGAACTGACTTTAGTAGAATTAAAAGTAACAAATATTACTTTTAAATATCAGTAAGAAGGCGATAGATACAAAAGAATAAAAGAAGTAGAACAAAAAAAAATATGAAAAATCTCTTTTGAAACTGTGTAGAAATTAAAAATTAAAATTAAAACAGTTCTAAAAACTGAATAAAATTTAAGGATAAATAAATCTACTCAATGCGTTTATAAAGATTTGTGAAGGTATATACTTGGATGAATCGAATAAGGAACAGTAATAATGACATAAACAAAACAAGAAATTTTCGTAGAGTAAAAATTATTAAAAAAAAATTGTTACAGAAATTTTGCCTGTTACGAATTTTTTTTATAAGTAACAAAATATTGAAAAGGAGTAACTAGAAGTTTGAGGCAATCCTGAAAGAGGTGGTTTATAAAATTGGAACAGAAGAAATGTCTCATTTGTTAAAGATGAAGAAGAAGAGAGATAGATGGTCTTAATGTAAAAATTAATTTCTGTTTTATATATTTATTGTAATTTTTTTCCAAGATATTATGTTAAATGTTCTTAAAATAAAAATAAATATACCAAGATATGAATTTAAAATATTTCTACGTATAAACAAAACGAAAATTAGAAATAACAAAAAAATCGACAAAAATATATTTTTTTAATTAAAAAAATTTAAACCAATAAATTTTGAATACATAATATAATTTAAATGACCAAACGCTTATATGTTTAACAGCAAGGTTACATAGAGAGGGAGGAGAAAGAGGGAGAGAGAAAGAGAAAGATGGAGACTATTTTATAGTCAAAATGAATGACCTTTCTTTTTCCTGTTTAGCCTCCGGTAACTACCGTTTAGATGATAATTCTTCAGAGGATGAATGAGGATGATAGATATGTATGAGTGTAAATGGAAGTGTAGTCTTGTACATTCTCAGTTCGACCATACCTGAGATGTGTGGTTAATTGAAACACAACCACCAAAGAACACCGGTATCCACGATCTAGTATTCAAATCCGTGTAAAAATAACTGGCTTTACTAGGACTTGAACGCTGGAACTCTAGCTGATTTGGGAAGACGCGTTAACCACTAGACCAACCCGATGGGTAAAAATGAATGACCTAAAGAGACCTTAAATTAATAAATAAATGATCAGTAGAAACAAGGGAATTACCAGATAGATAAATATATATTATAAAAAAGAAACAAAATTGAAAATGTGTAAATAATAAATAGAGAAAAAAAATTATGTATATAAATAATATTTTTATTAAAAAAACAACTGTTAACAGAGGTTAACCATCTGAGTAAGGTAGTCGAAAGCAGAAAATCGGCTTAAAACGAGCTAAACAATATAATCTGACTGGCCGAGTTCAAAAAAATAGTAAAATATTTCTTATATTTATTTAATTTTGTTTTGTGTCACCATTTGTTTATTTACAATTGGTTCCGATTAAGGAATCAAAAGTAAATAGAATTACAATAAGTACTTGATGAAAGGCCTCCATCGAAGCTCTTCAATAAAATATACATACGTACATACATAAAACAAAAATTCATATGTATATATATGAACGTCCATAAAACAAGGGTCAAAAGTCCATCATGTATATTTTATCTATAAAAGACTAACGAAAAACAAAGCAAAAATCAATCGCATACAAAACGAAAGATAAAGACAAATATAATACAAACACATGCTTATGAAAGGAGAAGGAAAGAAATCAGGCTCTTCATCGAGGCATTGAGAATATGCTCATCACTTAAGGGATGTCGTCCTTGCTCAGGTCCAGCGCGTGAAGGTGTTTCAGTTGCTGGATATCCTCACTTGTCTAGGAGATTTATTATTGCAAAGTTCACAATAATTACCTAGCCGCTGTCTGTAATTTGACCGAACCGTTTGATTTCCTCGCAAACATAAGGCGATTCCAGATAGTCATCAATTTCTTCGTTCCGTGTAATCCACTGCGCCTCTGTAATGGCTTTTGCCAATTTAGTTTGGAAACGTTGTACTGCATCACCTCAACGTTGTTCTTGCTCGTTGTATTTCGTAGCTCTACGCTATCCGTCCAAATCGCTTTCAGATTGACTTTGTATATTAATCGTTTGTTGGGCAGCGACTAACGTGAATTTCTGTTTAGCAACCAATAAAGTTACCAACACCTGATGTTTACCTGTTTATTTTTCCCCTCGTGTGTTTTTGCTATGTCAAACAACGATCTAAATGAGCCCAAGTTACCTTACAAGGTCCGAGTGTGGGAGGAAAATGCCGTATAGTTGGACCTGAAAGAAGTCACCCCTACTCATTGCAAACGTAACTTGATTAGATTTACTTTTGTTCTCTATTTTGTTAGCCATGCGTGGATTAGGCCTAACACCGGAACTTCGGTGAGTCTAGATGTGGGTCTTCATTACAGATAGGATTGCTGTATCATCAGCGAACGAGACGACGGTGATACAATCCGGAGCTGGAAGATCCGCAGTGAAAATTGAGTACGTGACTAATACTAAAAATAACCTCCGACTTAATGATAAAGAATCCAGGTATCTCGTAGCCTGTAAAAAAACGCTTATAGAG
This sequence comes from Lycorma delicatula, assembly GCF_047948215.1. Taxonomy (NCBI): domain Eukaryota; kingdom Metazoa; phylum Arthropoda; class Insecta; order Hemiptera; family Fulgoridae; genus Lycorma; species Lycorma delicatula. Next base: position 208,968,681 of record NC_134456.1, on the reverse strand, counting down.
GTAGTTCCGCAAGACTAAACAGAAAGGTTGAGGAAGGCTGTGTTTTAAATTATGGAGCAGACCGGGAAGTCAGACCCTATTGACCATGTTGACCATTCAAGAAGGCCACCGAGCAGAACCTCTTTTCTTCCAGGCACTTGCTAATGATATTAACAATCCTCTGCGTCTGTTCAATTGTAGAATTTCCACTCCTGAAGCTAAATTGATGATTTGAAATAATTTTTCTCGCTCCAAGGTTGGCAAGGTTGGCAAAGAAGGCATTCAAGTAACCTCAGTTGAGATCTTGATCCGGCTTGGGTCTCTCAGGTTGTCTGTAATCTACTATGCTTCTCGTCACACGATCACAGATGACTTATTTTCTGAGTTTTTGGATAGATTATGTTCCTGTTTTATTGCGTGGGGGGAGGGGTGAATGGAACACGCAAAACATCTGCTGTGGGGTTCTCAACTTTTAATGTCTTGAGGAAGGACCTTAAAGGATTGCATCGCCAACATGCAACTTAATGTAGTCTCTGGGTTAAAATCCATATACTGGGCCTCCGATCCGACAAAAGTCGTGGACTTGTTACACTTTTATATCGCTTCGGGTATCTTTTCTTTTTACACAGAAGTTAAGGATAACAACGTTGAGATGATCGATTCATTATGGAAAGCCACAAATAATTCTCAACGATCTTCACTCTCCTTTCCACCTTTGAAAGCATCAACTGGTCGTGGGCTCGAAGCGACAGACAAAAGAGCGACCTATTTGCTGCACACATAAGTAAGGTCTTTCTAAAGGCTGTATAACATAAGGGGAGCTGATGAAGACGAAATTCTTAAATTCTTGAGCAGCCCAATTTTTTTGTGTTTTCCTATAAAGATCTTTTCATCGACAGAAGCATCGCAAGAGATCTGGGAGAAACGGAATCTGAAAAAGGCTGCACATGATTTGACTTAGTTATTCACAGAATACTATGTATTTAAGGCTATCCTATATCTAAGGCTCCTTTTTAATTCCATCTTTTGCACAATGTAATTCTCGTCAGAGTGGGGAAAGTGTCGCAGATAGTAATGATCCGGAAACCATGTAAACCAATGTACGATGTGTCTTCGTACGGACCTATAAACCAAATTATCTATTCTCTCTAAGATCTTTGAGAGACTTTTTCTCCGAAGACTATGGCCTATTTAAGAGCGAAAACATGTTATTCCTGATGATCAGTTTGGCTTTCGAAGTGGTCATTCCACTGTTGAACAGATACATCTGATTGCAACATAATATATGAAAAAAGGACAGTTTTGTAAAGTTACCCTGATAATATCAAACGGTAATTTTCTTTTGCTGCAAAAATATAAATTAAAATAAAAAGTCAAATAACATATGCTTTAATTTCTATGTATTACATATGTGATAAACTGATATTTTGATATTACATAGTATTTTGTAATTTAAATCCGTGACACCTTATTTTCTTTCATATTAAGTATTTTTCTTTGATCTATCATAATAAACAAGATGAAAGAATAACTCATATACGTTATATACCTTCAAAAACCGATTCTTCTTCTTCTTCGTAAAATTATTATGTATCTAGCCGTTCATTATTTCCTACAATTAATCTTTAGTTTACTACTGATAAGGAACCGGTTATAAATCTTAACTGTCTTCTTTCAGTAACATTACACCATATTTAACAGCGTAAATATTTTATATTCAATTAAATAACTTATTATATAAGTATATTATGAATTATAGTTAAGGTTATATGACTTATGAAAGATTCTTTCATGGTCTTCAGCTTGAAACAAAGTATAGAGGAAAAATGTTAGTTAAATAAATATTTATAATTTACATAACGAGCGTATTTGTATAAAACATTCATATGCTTATCTAAATACATACAAATGTATAAAATAATATGTAAGTTTCCCACAGTTAGAATAGTTATGTATAACAGATTCTGTTCGCCGTCTTAAAAATGATGAAGGATAGGTAAAAACATCATCTTGTCTTCCAGGTCGGTTTGTTGGGATTTTTAAATTGATTGGGGTTATTTTTATAGGTATACTTTAAATGTTCTTAATATTGGTCATTAATCACTTACAAATCAATACAAATATTTTTTTGAAATAAAAACAAATTTATCTTAAAATTCCGAAATAATCACTAATATCTGTCAAAAGTTGAAAGTTTCTATTCTGGTTTAATTTTAATAAATTAAATTTTATCTTTAATACTTTTGGATATATTCTTAAAATTATGTTTTTGTCATCAATCATAAGAAATGATTTGATTCTATCTTTTACTAATATTTTAATGTGAACATATTTATTATATCTACTTTAATTGTTTTTTTGTGTACTCAAATTTTTGTTTTTCTCTATTAAGAATACAAATTATATTAAATAAAAAATATATATATTATTTCGATTAATATTATCTCAAAATTATTATTATTCGATTGTTCTCGAACTATTTTAATGATTATGTGTATTTTTACATACTCAGTATGTTCCTAAAAAGAAATTTACTGATATTTAAATGTGGCTTTGTTTTATTACTTTTCTGGTATCATAGCTGTAGAACTGTGCTGCAAGAAGGAAAAAAAATTGTAATCTGTCAAAAAACGGGGATTGATTTTTTTCATTTTCCACGTTTCATAATCCAGTGGTTGAAAAAAAAAAAATTGGTAATGCTCGTAGGTACATGTGTTGGCGGTTTGAAGCTTAATAATTTTTGATTGGCTAATCGATTTTGATGAAATCTGGTACAGACTCATGTGTAAGAGGTAATTTGTTGGTAAAAGTTTCGGGTCAATTTCTTTAAGGGTTGGGGTAGGTTAAATTTGGTTTCAAGTTTCTCAAAATTTTGCAAACATAACCCCAATTTTTATTAAATTCAGTGCATGCGTACATGCTTACATTATCGGTTAAAGAAAAAGGTTTTTCCTTAAATTTTTCCCTTTCTCTAAAATGAAAAAAAAACTATATTTTAATTTATTGCATATTATTTAAAACCCAATTTTTTTATATTTTCCTAGGCAAAGTAGTAGCGAAAACGATTCGCAACAAAATATTTTGTGGTAGGAAAGCCGATCAAAGTTTAAAAATGTCCGTTTTAAAAATTTTTTTTATGTACATTATTTTCCTACGGTATAAGAATAAATAATCAATAACAGGAAAGATTATTTCAACGTAAATAAGTAAAGTAAAATCCAAATATCCACGTTTGAAGAAAAATCTATGGAGTATTTATATAAAAAATGTTGTATCCGAAAGTTTACACAATCAAGATTAATTAATAATAAAAAAATAAAAAATAAAATAGTAAAAAAAAAAACAGGATGTTTATTACTATGAAAGAGTTTTATATAAATCAAAATAAATAAGCTGAAATAAAAAACATTTAGTATAAAATTAATATGCTGTTATTCGTCACATATTTTAAGCTATATTCAAGAGCGTCTCGTGTCTCTTTGGTATGTCACCTGTAACCTTCAGTCTTGCCACTTAACTATAAATGTTTTAATAACCTAACAACAGATATTTAAATTAATGTTATTTATTCTAAATCAACTAAATGTTTTAGTAGATATCTATCTGACAACTGTTAATTTCGACCTTCCGTATTGGTTCTTTTAAATTAACTTGAAGATAGGTTTGAATGAACCTGTTACGCAGTTTTGAATATTGATTTTATTAAACTTGTTGAGTACAATCAATCAAGAAAACAAATACATAAAATTAAAATTATAGTTACATATAATGAATGAGTTTAAGTGTCGTTACTAAATAGAAACATACCGGCGATAGCGATCCGGTTATGAATTGTTTTATCCCCTCGAGTACCAGCATATTTTAAGTAAGCTTTGCAACAAGAAGCTAAAGTTCGGTACGGGTGGTAAGTTATTTAATACTGTATTGAGAGAGCGCAAGTCCTAATTTGGTGGACAAACAGTGAAAAGATCGTTCTATAATATCCATAAAATGACATCAAGATAAATAGCGAAATAGATTAATAAATCTTTTATGTTAAGCATTCTTCAAAAGGGGAAGAAAAGGGAGAGGTTGTTAACAGGAATAATAATAATAATAATTGAAAGAGAGGGTGATTTAATTCTGAAATAGACAGCCAGCAAGAACTGTGGTAGGGAGAGCGCAAGGAACGTCCCCATAGAAAATCAACCGAGGGAGAGAAAGATGTTCAATTCGAACTTCGGTCGACCTTTGTTCGGCTCGTTAAATCCATCGGTCGGTAAAAACAGCACCATGACGTAGCCGCCTTATCTCTGCCATCTGATAACGGACTCTACTGTCACAACTGATGAAGACAAAGCAACCACCACTGTCAACCCATTCTACCACTAATATATATATAGATCTTCTCCACTCTCCTTTCTTAATTTACCTTTTCCTTTTCTCTCTTACATTACCAAACGTTGCAGAGTTTATTTTATTATTACTAAAACATAATCGATATAAAATTTTTAAATATCTTTCATTACATCTAAAAATTAGATATAATTTTATTTGTTTAAAGTTATAATATCGTAAAAAACATGTATAAATAAAGTTATAAAAAAATAATTAAAGTTTAGAAACATTATTTAAATGTCACAGTTGGGATTTCGTAAGAAGAAAATCTACAAAAAATTTTTAAACCTTTCTTCGATTTTTTTGGCGTATTAAAAATATTCTTTTGATATATTTGAAATCTCCGCTATTTTTCCAATCTTTCAATATATTGGCGAAATTGTTAAATGGAAACAAAAAGTCTTCAAATAAAACAGATAATTCTAAAACATTCTTATTTTTAGATATTTTCACGTTAACGAGTCCATTCTGTTACAACTTTTACTAGATTGTGGATACCGGTGTTCTTTGGTAATTGTGTTACAATTAACCACACATCTTAGGAATGGTCAACCTGAGACTGTACAAGACTACACTTCATTTATATTCATACATATCATCATTATTTATCCTCTGAAGTATTACCTTTCGGTAGTTCCGGATGCTAAACAGAAAAAGAAAGAAGCTACACCTTATTACATGTTATACCTATCAGCAATAGGTACCTTATATTCGAATTTATTTCCGTATATTATATTAATTTATTCCCTAGTCTTGTGTAGTCTCAGGTTGACCATTTCTGAGATGTGTGGTTAATTGAAACCGAACCACCAAAGAGCACCGGCTATCCGCGAGTATTCAAATCCGTATAAAAGCCTTTACTAGGATTTGAACGTTGGAACTCTCTACTTCGAAATTCAGCTGATTTGCGAAGACGCGTTCACCACTAGACCAACCCGGTGGGTTATCGGGGTCAAAACCTATTCTTTTTTTCCCTCTACTCCTCTAGGTCGGTCCGGACTGTTGGGTATAACTCCACCCAAAGGAGTGTCTGGTTACTCTAACGAGCATTCCCACCAGGCTGTATATCCGGCATGGTGGGTCGGCTCGCCAGTCAGCTCTTTTGAGGAGTCTTTATTGTGCCCTTTCTTGCCGCCGTGTCCGGACATATCTGCCCAAAACACAGCGCCGAGCCTTTTCTCTTTTACTTTGCCTACCATCCCCTGGAGTCCCCAGAGGATCATAGGGGCCAAAACCTGATAACTGTTAATTACACGCTCAATTAATTAAAGGTTTTATCGCATAGACGGCATAATACGATTCAAACATAGGATTTTTCACTATCTGCTTCCCATAACTGAGAGTGCTAACGACCTTATATCGTATGGCACAACAAAACCCTAAGTTTCACATAATCATTGGATATTCCATCAGGACGATATACCTCCTTCACTATTCGACTGTGATGAGAGAAATTTGTTTATAACGAATTACCAATGAGAACTTTTCGGAAGGAGAGGACCGACAGAATGGCCGGCCAAAATTTTCCTAATGATTACAGGCTGTAAAATTATTTTACTGAAACCACGAGATATTGCCAGACTGAGAAAAGCAGTTGAAGAAGAATTTCGTCCTATTCCTGTATCGTAAAGTATAAGTGATTTTCTAAAACGTTTTCGATTGTGTTTGGTTGTAAGCGACTCTTAGTTAGAAGCAATAAAGTGAATCTGTTTAGTATTGTTGTGTATCGGTTGTAAATTTGAATAATTAACTTTCCTGTGGTATTATTGCACTTCCCGTAGCCACAATAACAGTATTGTGGCTACGGGAAGTGCATCACTCGATTTAATAAAACATGTAGCCATATTTATGACTCAATCTGCGCATACATTTTTACAAAATTTAAAAAAAATATTTGATATTTAATAATTAAAAATAGATGAAAACAATTTAACTTTTTTTTTCGAAAAACATTAAGAAATACTGGCCCGATAGAAAAAACCAAAAGGTACTCTACGGTTATGATGTTTACTCTGAATAATGGTTCTTATATTTTTCTTACAAATATCTATTTAAATTTTACAAAGCAAATTTTGGATATGTATTTAAAAATAAAAAAATAAGAAAGAAGTCCTTTCTTTAATAGATGATAATTCAACCGATCTTTAAATTACTATGCGGGTGGTTAGATTATCAACCTGATTTCAAATTTAATTATATAATATCCTAACAATAAACAAAAGAACCTTTCTAAATGTTGGTCTCCTACTTTAATAAATTAAATATTGTCCTATTCATTCTATCATTTCTTTCCACTAAAATTTTAGATAGTCAACAAAGTTTTTTCTGTTTAAATCAAAATCTTTTTTTCTTTAATTCCTAACTAGTGGACCGGGCAATGCTTCGCTATTGTTAAATTTGAGTGTATGAATTAAATAAATTTTATATTATATTTAATATATGTAACCTATTCCGTTCATTTCGCTGTCCTGCTTCTTCCTCAGTTTCATATCTTCTGTATTCTCTTGACTAGAATTGTCTATCGACTAATATTTTGTAGTTTTGTACGCATTATAATTTTTAAATTATAAAAATTTTATCTTTTATATAAATATTAATATTATTATTTACGTTTTTACACATGTTTTAACTTACGAACACAATAAATTGTACAATATCAACTCACTATTAATTGCTTTCTTTCTTCTTACGATCCCCGGAATGTTTACAAGTTCAAATATTAATATTATTATTTACAATATAAATATTAATACATTTAATACATTAATATAAATATTAATATATTTACAATATAAATATTAATATTATTATTTACGTTTTTACACATGTTTTAACTTACGAACACAATAAATTGTACAATATCAACTCACTATTAATTGCTTTCTTTCTTCTTACGATCCCCGGAATGTTTACAAGTTCAAACTTCACCAATCTCACAACTATATAAAATAATCATAAAAAACGTATACGAGTTCTGCTCAAAAAATAACCGGCCTTTTTAATTACGCGCCAATAGATATATTTAGTTACGAGCGGTTGACAGGATTGTGTTCCGCATAATTTCCTCTGTAAATACATGTTCTTGGATTGTTGATATCTCGTTTAGTTTTCGTGTTTTTATTATTTGGGTGCAACACGTTTAAGTGTTAGTAGCTATTTTTCTAATGTGCGATTTTTTGATTGAACGTTTGTCTCAATGTCGTAGCCGTAAACCATCTTTCATATCCCGTTACGATCCTTTACGTGAATGTTTCATCGTCAACGGCTTGTTCAAGGATTTGCTAGCAATTGTCCGCTTGATGTTCTTTTTGTTCGGTCATTAAACGAGGAAAAAACTTTGCTTCCACTCGATGCACGTTCAATTTTTCAGAAAAAATGTCATGGCATGATCCAATCGAGATGCTAACCTTTTCTACAAATTCTCTAATCTTTCCTGGTCGAGAGTCATCTTCAATTGATTGACGACCACTTTTAAATCGTGAAAACCATTCGTAACATTGATTACGACTCAGAGCATCATCTCTGTAAGCTTGTTTCAAAACTTGAATAGTCTCTGTGAAATTTTTCCCCAGTTTCATGAAAAACTTTACGTTTAATCGTAGTTCCCGAAAAACGCACATTACAAAAATTGCTACTAACACTTAAACATGTTGCACTCAAATAACAGTAACACAAAAACTAACCGAGATATCAACAATCCAAGAATATGTGGTTACAGTTAGTGGAACACAATGCTGCCAATCGCACGTCACTAAATATCTCCTTTGGCGCGTAATTAAAAATGTTCGGTTATTTTTTGAACAGACCTCGAAAATAAATACCCTAAAATTTATTTTACTAATTATAATGTCGTTGTATATATCGAGAGATTTCATATCGATTGTCATTGTCTGCATCGATCGATGTCTATGTCAATATCGATTTCCTTGGACAGTTATTATGCGAGTCTAATATTTTGTCATTTTAGACACATTGTTATTTAAATATGTAAACTGATAACATGGAACTAATAACATGCAAATACACCCGGTACAAATAATAATAAATTGTGAAATTTTCAGCGAAATCGGTTAAGTAGTTTTTGAGTTATTAGAGCCCACACAAAATGAAGATTGTTTTTTATTTATATAGATTATTTATATGAGATGTGTACATTGCAGTATGCTTAACTAGTGGACAATAAGCAACCACGACCCAATGAGATGATGATATGTGTGACATGTAAATGAGTTGTATCTAGACTCAGGTCAATCATTTTTGAGATGTGCGGTTAATTGAACCTCAACCACCAAAAAACACCGGTATCCACCATCTAGTATTTAAATCCATATAAAATTAACTGCCTTTACTAGGATTTTAACCTCAGAACCTTCATCCTTGAAAATCAGCTGTTAAACAATTAGTTTGCTTGCGACAACGAGTTAACCACTAGAGTATCCTGGTAGGATAAATAAAAATTAACATAGTTTTTTAATTAACTCCGACAAACGTGTGTAATAGTTAGATTATAAAAAAAATAGGTAAATTAAAGAAAAACATAAGTAAATTAAAAAAAAACAAAAAATTATTGTCATAATAGTCTGTTAGTATGGTGAATAATAAATAAAAAATAAATAATCAAAAGTGCTTAATCAATCCTTATTTTATAGGCACGTTTAAAATTAAATGCCTATCACCAACAAAATAAATAGAAATGGATACAACAAATAACATATTATTTATAATTTCTTTCTTTTTTACGTTCCCGTTTACATAGCAGTTGTATAAGCTATAGGGATATGGTAATCGGTCAAAATTGGGTATATCCGGTTTTCACCGAATCTTGACAAATTGACCTCTAAGGATCGCAGAAAACCGTAAAATGGCATCGAAATTTCCGCGACAAAATGTGTGTATGCATTTGTATGTATGTAGGTTGGTGTGTAAATCTCCTTATATCTTCAGAATTACTTGACCGATTTTCACCAAACCTGACTGTAATATTTCTACAGTAGGGACATTGATGCTAAATTTTCAATTCAAAAGTTCAGAGGGTGGGGGTTACAGGTGGAAAAACGAAATCGTGTCCAGATTTTACATAATTAAGGTTATATATATATATATATATATATATATATTTTATAATTTTGTGAGTATTAATAAAGTAAACAACCTTTGAAAAACAAAAAAAGTTTGTTAAATTTCATCCCCCACCCCTAAAAATGTTTTTTATAATTTTAAAGAGTTATCGAAGGCATTACAAGGAATGATTTTCGTTACATTTTTTCTTTTGAAAAAAATATTTTTGTGAATATTTATAAAAAAAACATCTTTTGGGTAAAAATGTTTTTGCTAAATTGCATCCCCACTCCAAAAAATAAAAATAATTTTGAAACGTTGTAGAAGGCAGTACAGTGGGTCTTTTTTGTTGAAGTTTTTTCTGTTAGTGTCGTTGGCGTCCACAACCCACTTAGCGACCGGATTACTGCTGTAGTCGGCCGCTATGTTGTGACGTCAAAGATGAGCGGTAGAATTGGTAGAAATGGATAATATTTAAAATGCAATAATTTATTTAATGTGGCCGTTAGTACCGACACACCCGCGCGAATGAAATACGGTAAGCGCGCGCACTTTTGTTAGAATCATTGAATTAAATAAACAAAAAATGTCGTATTTAAATAAAATTATATATATTTTAAGTTAGGTTGCGTGTGTAAGCCGTGCATCATAAAAAAGCTGCGTGACGGAAAGTCCTACATCTGTGCCATCAGCTTTTTATTCCTACACATGAAAAATAAAACTAATGAATTATTTATGCGAATGATGATTTTTTTAAACAATTTTGATAGATTATTTTACCTTAAAAATGCACACTTATTTCATAAATTATTATATTTAATTGATTTATAATTTCCATGTGTCAATTTTGTCGTTATCATCCTAATCATTGGCTTTGATATCTAATTGCTGAATGATAATACTATTTCTGCACAGTGCTTTAGTTTCTTGGCGAATATGAGTAGAATAAAATTAAATGGGAAAGTTTGGTGATCGTGTTAAAAATTGGGTATCGGATTTTTTTCAACCCTCTTTACCTTTTAACTTTTACTCTTTACCTTTTAGGATTCAACTAGTTTAACTAGATATAAAAGAAAAAAATCATATATATATGTGCGTATGTGTGTCGCGCTATTTTTAGCCTTATATCTTAGAACTGACCAAACCAACATTTTTTAAATTTGTTTTAAGTATGTCAAAAATGAATTAATATACGGGATATTGATCATATTAATTTTTTTTAAATTCGTTCAGGAAATGGAAAGATATTGTGAAAAAAACAATTTCAATTTTCTTCAGAAACATTTTAGAAAAAACTTTACTTAGGAAAATTTGTTACCTACATTGCACGTATAAATAAATCCAAAAAATCAATCTTCACTTCTTATAAATGAAATATATGTTTTTGTTCTTTTGTTCTATCTCCCTTTGATTACAATTATTTTGGTGTTTTATACATCATACGAGGTGTGTGAGAAAAGTAATGAGATTGGTAACACTGCTAGCGATCTGGCAACGCTGTGTCTACCGGTCTGTACTAGACCGGTTTGTTCATCTCTCACACATGTTCAGTACGAGTTTCAACTCCGTTCAGGCAACACATTATTTTTGACAGCACCGTCAGTGAAGTTGTGTTATTGTTGTGTGTTACGAAAATGGAGCATCGGATTTTAGAGCAACTTTGGGCGATCAAGTTTTGTGTTAAACTTGGGGAATTCGCAAGTGTGACGTTTGAAAAGTTGAAAAAGGCCTATGGGGAACATCGCTTATCAGAGCACAAGTTTTCCGCTGGCAAAAATCATTTTTGGAAGGTCAAGAACACATTGAAGATCAACCTCGCTCAGGGAAACCTTCAACTTCAAAATCTGACGAAAACGTTGAGCGTGTCAGGGTTCTTGTGAGATCAGACCGTCGTTTAACAATAAGGATGATGAGTGAACGGTTAAATTTAAATACTTTCACAGTACATCAAATTTTGACAGACGATTTGGACATGCGAATGGCTTGTGCATAAATGGGGCGAATCAGGGAATTTTTGAACTCGTATCATAAAAGTATACTTTATATTTTCAATTCTTTAAAAAATTAAAAACTAATTATGCATCAGTTCTTTATAAAAAATCGTTATTAATTTGTTCCCATAGACTAAAGGAGCTCTAAAGATCAAACTTATTTTTATTTGAAATTTGTAAATTTTGATGCTTAATTCTTATTTTGATAATTATTATAATAAATTAAAAGCCCAAATTATTACGGGGACTCCAAAATCTAAAAAAATTCAGAATTTTTTTATAATTTTTTTATTATGAAAAAAAAAAACTTTTTATGATTGAATTGTAAAGATCCCCGTAAAGGTTTTGCAAGGATAAAGCTGTACAAGGTATCGATCGTATGACTTGACCGGCGTGGCCGGGAAAGTCATGAAATTCTTTGCCAGGCTTTTTTTTTTTAATTGTTATATGTTAAAAGTAAATGAAAAACTCAGTGAATAGTTGGAAGAAATTAGTATTACATTTATAATTAACAAGTCAGTTAAGAAGTGGATGGTTTCACCAGATTAGTATCAATTGTTATTTAATAATTCATCTTAAAAAATTAGAAATTTTTATTGAATATAGAGTAATAATAAATTATATATATATATATATATATATATATATATATATATATATATATATATATATTTTTTTTCAAGTATTAATTTACCTAAGTGAGATTTTATCCATTGTTCTTATAATTACTTCCAATCACATTAAAACTTTTATGTGAATAGGTGTGGTATAATTATAGCTTAAATATACTATACTTTCTGCCTTAATTAGTTTTAATAATAATACAAAAAAAAAACTTGAACAAAAAGTATATGATAACTTTTGGTTGAATTTTTGATGTAGTAATTTTTAAAAGAAATAAAACAATTGAATTGAAATGTTTGGGAAAAGTACATTTTTAAAAAAGAAATATTTTTAATTCATGAATGGTTAATTACATGGTAGGAATATATATATATATATATATATAAATCTAGAGATATAAATTAATAGTGAAATTTCACCTACATATTTTATCTTCTAACATAATCTTACTTTCAAAAATAAAGGAACGTGACTGACTGTCAACTGATACGGTAAAACGTTTTACTATATTACGTGAAGTAATTTTGTTTTAACTTGAGTGTTAAGTGCTTATTTCTCTAATAAGTGGCTCCTCAATTAATTTATATTACTTATGAATTAGATTATTAAAACTGTATATTTTTGAACAGGGGAACAACACCCTTTTTTAACTTGGTTTTTGGCATCTCATCTATTTGTCCGGAAAGCAGCTATAGCCAAATGGATTTTCCATTTTTTTTTAAATTCCCCATTAAGGTTCCTTGTAATGTGTAACTATTTTTGAAAAAAAAAATTAAAATGGTAGCTGCTGTAGTTTTATAATTTGAAAAATAAAGGGTATGAGTAACCTTGAATTTTGAAGCCGTCCTTCTCTAAAGAGAATTAAATTTTGTACAAAATTGCTTACCTAGTAATTCGGGTATCTAGATCGATTAGCTATTTTCTACGAAAAAATGAATGACCGCTCAAGTTAAAAATTATCCTCTTTTTGAAGGACATTTAATTACGAAGATTCAGTATGAGCTTAAACATTTTATTGGATCAGTCGTTGGTTGTTATCGTTTTTAGTCAGGGTGTACGAGAGGAGGTGGTGGAGGCAATTATCGATACCAGCCGCCGCTGTTGACAGAGCGAGCACTAGTCACGCCTTCTCTCCTTGTTACTGCGCATCCTTTGTTGGATAGTGTGAACAGTCTCTGGCTCGAGTCGGGATGTACTGAAACTATTACTCTTCAAAATATAATTACTGTAAACACATAGAAGCGCAGTAGCTTTACTTGCAATTTATAAATTACTGTTGTCACTTTCATAATGCAGTGGAAAAACAGTGTACTCGTACTTCGTACATAACAAGAAGCCAGTCGCCGGTCCGCAAACCATCCTCACCCTACTCGTCAACTGTGCTTTCTAAATGTTTTGTCGAGTAAATAAAACGATTTTCAGGTGAAAATCGTTCGATTCTAGAACTATAGTATGACTTTTTTCGAATTACGAATTGAACAATTTTTTTAAAAATTATTATTAAATAAATAAGAAGTAATAATTATATAAACAAATAAAATAAATATCTATATAAATAAATTAATAATTATTCATTTATTAGCTTTTAAAGCTAAATTTATTTAAATCAACACAAAATAAGAAAGGTGCACAATGCATAAAACTACAAGAAACTTAATTTTTTCGAAAACTGTAAAATAATTTTTACCAAATGATCAAACACAAAGTGTTGTGGCTGCAAAATCATTACAATTAATACTGAACATTAAGAAACTTACAAAACATTACGGAACCATATAAAATTTCACCTTTAACTATAAAATTCAGAATGTAAATAAATCCAATTGTCAGAACAGCACTACCTATCGGATTTAATTTAAACAATTCCCTAAACTCAGTAGTTCGTTAAAAATACGAATTTTAATGTAAAAACAACTCTAAGCTACGACGCAAGTAACTGATATGCGAAAAAGCAACAAAATAAAAAAAAAATCCTAGAATCCGATCGCAGCACCAATACCGGGTTTGACTGATAAACCAAAACTTAAAAAAAACGCGATCGCAGCTCTGCCTACCGGACCCAATTGTGAACCTTAACCATCCCAAGATCAACAACACATAAATAAATTAAAAAACCATTTTCACTTCAATACTGTACCTTACAAATTTGAACAATGCATATTTTTTAATTACACTTTAAAACGTTATTTCAATAAATAATAATATAATATTTCTCAATACGCGCATAATTCTAAACGCGATCGCAGTGCTGCCAACTTGTTACTTAATCGGTAGTGATTTTGTTTACATTGGCAACGGCCATACGGACTGTTTGTGATTGGTCGTTGTGTTTGACAGCGGCCATCTTACATTGATCTGATTGGTTTTCCTTTGTTTACATTTCCATCTGATTTATTAGCCTCTTATTTATTAAAAAACTGTTTACTCGCGATTTTTTGTAACACAATAATAACACAAAATTACGAAATATTTTTATCAATTTGATCGCAGCACCAACTGTCGGGACAAACTAAAATTAAAATAGATTATTATTGAATATTACTGCGATGGTAGTGCAGTCTGCCGGATCCAATGTAAAACATTCCAAAATCATCAACTACTTATAAATAAAAAAATTAATTAAAAAAACATTTTCCAGTGGACCAAATTGTGAATCTAAATCATTCTCGAATCCCCTTGAACACAAACAAAAAGTTTCATCAAAATCGGTACAGCCGTTTAGGAGGAGTTCACTTTCATACACACGCATACAAGAAATATATATATATATATATATATATATAAAGATATATATATATAAAGTTAGTGGTTTGTTTGTTATTGCATCACGCGAGAACCGACCAACCGATTACCTTCAAATTTGCAAGATACATTCGTGTTATCCCAGGAAAGGTTTCAAGCCATTGAGCAAGACCCTAGCTCCCTTGAAGGCTAAGATATTAAAAATATTCATTATTTCTTTGCCCCTAAGGAGGGTGAAGTTGTGATTTAAAGATATTCATTAAGGAGAAACAGATTAATCTGTCACCATGGCAAAGAAATAAGTTATGAATTTTTTCTTCGTCAAATGTGTGTGTACTTCAGTTAAGATAGCCTTCAACCTACTAATAAATAGCACATTTGAATTATGAAAATCGGACGATTGTTTGCAGAAATATTATAATAGTACCCCATTGCACTTCCCAAACAGCGCCACAGGAGCACCCGGTTTGTTACCAGTTGATGGTGATGATCGGTCTAGCCCCGCATAAGGCGTTCGTATTACCTACCACTCTATCCTCACACGCATTCCCCACTAAAAGCCCATTATTGTTAAACAGATATTTTTAAAATTTATTTTGTTTTATTTAACGTAAATATAATTTTATTATTTTTGTAATATTATTTATTTGATTGATTCGAATCATTCAGTTCAAACCCAGCTCACAAATTGGTAGAGACTCACAGTTCACAGTTCATTAATTCAATTCATTAAAGTTTGTGCTTCAACCAGGAAATCTGTACTACATATATATATATATATATATATATATACTTTTTTCGAAATTTTTCAAGATGAAATATACGTAAAAACCTTCTCAGTTTAAAAAACATGGGTAAAAATTTGGTTGCGATTGATCGAGTAGTTTTTTGTTTATCCCGAACAAACAAATATCCTCTTCCTCTTTATACAATAGTACAGAGTATAAATATAAACAAATTGACAGCTTTTCTTTTTAAAATTAATTATTTTTAAAAATGGGCAGAAAATCACAGAATCACCAAGAGCTGTTTGTTTTTGAATTTAGTAATATTTAACTTTATGTTATTAGCAAAAACTGACTGAGTAATTGCTTTCTAACAATGTATTTTGAATCTGTAGTTAGTAACTTTTACTTACTTTCATTAAATTATACAGTTTTTTTAATATTTTGTTTTCATTATATAATTAAGGTTTAGATTTGCAAAAATTGTTTAAGAATTTCTTTTTTTTATTAAAATACCTAATCTGATTTGATCGATTTGCGTTTGTGGATTGCTTTCAACAATTTTTTTAGCTGTAGAATCACTTCCCGTGTTATTTCTGGTGGAACACTCTGTATATAAAACAGTTAATCTACATTTGGTAACACAGTATTTTTAAATATAAATTTCTAAACAATGATGATATTAACTTTAAATGTAAGAACACCATTCCGCCAATCTCCGTGGCGGAGTGGTAGCGTCTCGGCTTTCATTCCGGAGGTCCCGGTTTTGTATTCCGGTCAGATATGGCATTTTTCAAACGCTAAAAAATTTCCATTTCATATTTCCAGGTCAAGTTTTTCAAGCTTATATGGTGAATTAATCATAAAAAAAGAAAATATTTCATCCTATTTTTTTGTTTTAGCCTGTTAATTTCTCTTTTTTATAATTATATTATTTTTCATTATAGAATACTTTTTCAAAATTTAATATCACTTCCAATATTTACCGTTCTTAGTGAATAGTGTAACAAACGAAGAAAATTTATCTTTATGTATTATTAAAATTCTTTAATCTATGTTTTAATTTATTTAATGGCATCAGTATAGAATTTTTTACTTAAAAATTTTTAAAATGAAATGGTACAAATATAAAAAATATGAAAATTCGTTTATAAAATAATGTTCAACTTTCTAAGTGGGTTACTTAGCATCAGTAAATCTATCCTTTACTGCTTTATTAATTTAATTTTTTTAATTTTGATTTATTATATATATAAAATAATGTAGTTAATAAATTTTTTGGGGGGTAATAATTTAACCCCTCCAAAAAATGAAGAGATAAATATTTAATGAAGTAACAATGGAGAATTTAGAATGTTAAATTGTTTGTCAAATATATTTTGACAACTTATTACATTTATATGTAGATTTTACGTAATTTCTCTTATAAAATTCATGTAACGCATGTATTTTATAGAAATAACAAGATCCTAATAACATTTACAGTCGTTAGAACGATGCGACTCCGAAAACCAGTCCTACCAAAATAACCTATCTATATTCAAATGTCGCCGTGGTCACTAGTAAGATAATGAATAAAATTCTTTTATATTAAAATCAAGTCTCGCAACTATTTTTAAAGCTAAAATAATGTGTTTGAAGAATAATCTAGAAAAATAATCATCAATGATCGCATAAACAGACAAGTATGATGATATAATATCAGACAAGTAGTCTGATATTTGTCACGTGCCATTTCTATCTCTCACCTACCTCTCTCTTGCTTGCTTGTGCGTGTGTGAGCGTGTGCGCGTGCATGCGAGTGTGTTTTTCAGTATGCTAGATGATGAAGTCTACACCCTTTTAATAATTATAACCGTTCCCACAGTTAAACGGTAAATTGGAATCTGAGTCCAGACTCCCGCACTGATTGTATCTACCGCAGTCGCCTACCACAATATTGTACGCATCATTCCCTCTTGTAACATCCCTCTTACATATGATTGATTCCTTTTTAACGTCCTGGTTTTCCATCATATAACTACGGACAATCGCGGGAACAGTACTCTTACTAAAATTACAACGAAAAATATACTAACCACGGATTCCTTGCTTATTAAAAATCATGACTATTGATATATAATAACTAAAAAAATTAACAATGAAAAAAAGAAAATCATAAAAAGTTGTCTGTAATGAGATATATTAAAAATCAACGTGTTTCATTCAAAAAGTTTGATTTACATTTTATTTGTATTGCAAATATTAGGTTTGTAATACAAATATTATTACATGTAATTGTAGCAGGAAACTGCTAAAATTAGATATTAACAAATATGTTTGTTATCTTCTAATTATTTCATAATTAATGATAAAGTATTGATTTAAGATTCTTTCTTTTTGAAACTTTCCCCATTCAACACTTATCGATTCATTTAACTTTCTACCCTTTTCGTAACTAATTTTCTTAGTCTTGATTTATCAAATTTTAAATGGTCTACAGTTTTATTTGTCGTGCTACTATCACCGTATGTCTATAGCTGCTACCTCCTGAATAGTCTCGAAAAGTTTCAGTTACTTTTTTTATTATTCCTCCATTCTTTGATCTTTCCTAAGCTCTTGCTCGTTCATCATTGATTTATCGTTTCCTCACAGACTCTTCAAATAAACTCATTCAACCATTCCCCTATCCATATCTTATTGCTACTAAAACATCAGTTCTCTGAAAGTGTTTTCTTCCTGATTTTTTTTTTAATGGAAGGGAAATTATATTTTCCTAAATTCCCTCTTTTAAATGAACGTCGGGCTACATCTGGATTCTCCTTGCTACAGTATATACCATTGATCCATAAATAATCGGTTTTATTTATTATTTTATTCATTTTAATTTTGGTATCTGAAGATAACGTTTGAAATTGTTGTTTAGCCCTAAAGGAAATCTATCCTTTTCCTGTTGATCTTATATGTTTGTTTTTCTTGCTATGCCAAAAAAAGATAACTACTCGTCGTTATAAAAAATGAAATTTTGTAGTCGTATTTCTCTTGATTTAACTGCGAACAAAAGCAAAAATATTTCTTGAAAATTTTGGGGAATGGAGAATTTTTTTTGGTGATGTTGAATGCTTAGTAGAAAATAAGAACTACCCGTGAAGTTCTTAAAATGTCAAACATATTTCATATTCCAGATGTTGAAAATTCCATTTAATAATATATATTTAAAAAAAAAAAAATAATCAAATAACCTATAAGAAAATATGAGAATTGAAAAAAAAATCAATTGTTTTATTGTAAAAACATTCTTCTTTTCTAAAATTTAAAAGCAATGATTCCTTTTTCAAAGTCCTTTATTTTTCTTTAGTTGTAATAACATTTCTTCTTTTCTAAATTTAAAAACATTGATTCCTTTTTGAAAGCCGTTAGTTTACATTAAAAATAATACGTCTTACAAACCTATCTGTTTTTCCATTATTAATAATTTTAAAAAAAATATTTTATTAAATTCTTTTTAATATGAGGCTCGGCTGATAAATTTTGCACACTAGCAAGCTACACGGAGACAATAAGTACTATCGAGTTGGGCGTGGCAGCACAAGATAACTAAAATCCCCCTCTACAAATCCGTGATAATGCGTTGAAATCCGTGCACCGGTTTGTTTTCAGTAGCAGTTAGAATGGAGTCGAGTAAGGTTAAATGTCAACTCGGCAAAAACAGATCACACTGATCGAATTTTTAACAGCAGAAAATATGAATCCTAACAATATTTTTCATTTTCTAAAAGCGATTTACGGTAGTGAAATTTGGTTTGCTTGGCATTTTTCCCGCCACCACCCCATTCGGTCGCCCTAAAGCATAAGACCGAATGTATGTGCCACAAGCGGAAACTGAGCCTCGAACAGTTTAGCGACCAGTATCCTAACATAGCTCCTAGAGCTTACCCAACAACGTGAGCGGACTAAGCGCGGTGTCATACACCACCGGCTTACGTGTCTCAACCCCTCACTTGTCATATAATTGCTAAAATGGGTAGGCGCACCCCGTCAACTACTAAAAATATATATGACATCCATAATAAAATTTATTTCGTCAAGGCAGCAATGTGCTGCTACGCCTAGGTCGCTGAATGCCAGAAAGTATCTGTCCACCATTTAATAGTGCTTGGAGCCATAATAATAGGCTGATGGTCAGCCATACTCAGGGTTAGCTTCCCACGGCAATGCTGCAACAGTCTTTTCCTTAAGCAAACAGTAGTGAAAGTGTTGACAGGAGTACTGGGAATAGGTGGGCGTTGTAATTTCGCTAATACTAAGCTGGTAAAATAACAATTGAGGACGCACCTCGCAGCGGACAACCAGTTTCTGTGACTGACGAGAAACATCGAAAACAGATGGACGATTTACTTCAATATGACCGGCGAATCACCCAGCAACGTATCGCTATTCAGTTAGGCATATCTAAAGAACGAATACACCATATATCAAGCAATTAGGTAACCGTAAAATCTATGCACAATGAGTACCGCGCAAACTAACGGACGAATACAAGCAGCGTCGTGTCGAATGCTGCGAACTTGTACAGCGCTATCGTGCCGAAAGAAACAACTTCCTTTTCAACATTGTGACAGGGGATGACAGATTGGTATATCATTACGAACCGGAAGAAAAACGGCGAAGCGTGGAAACAGACATTAAGAATTGCGAAAACCCAGAAGATTAAAAAACAAGCCTCGGCGAAGAAACTTCTCTTGATGGTGTTTTGGGTCACCAAACACGTTTGTGTGACTGAGTATCTGGAACATGGGTCAACTGTAAACTCCGAACGGTACATTGAGATGTTGAGACACCTCAGACGACGAGTATATTGGGTTCGAAAGACGACCATGCCCCTAATCTTGCAACAAAATGCGCGTCCTCAAACATCGCACGACGCTACAGAGGCTCTCCGCAAGCTGAAGTTTGAGCGTATTCCGCATTCACCATACTCGCCGGATTTGGCATCCTCGACTTCCATTTCCTCTCTCATCTCAAGAGGTATCTCAAAGGTAATCATTATACCACTGACGATGAGTTGAAGGAAGATTTGGATCTACTTGGATCCGAGAAAGACCGCCAGGAATTTTTAGTGACGGAATGCAGAAACTTGTCACACGTTGGGAATAGTGTATCAGAGTAAACAGGGATTATATTGAAAAATAAATACTGCATATTGTAGCTAAGGTACTTTTATCTCATTCAAATATCTCTTTATATTCCCACGCAACGCATACACGAGTATGTGCAAAATTTATTAGTCTAGCCTCGTAGGAAGAACAATTGCAGTTCTTATTCGGATCAGTTCTTACTTTGATTCCTTCACAGTTAAATATAACTATATAATATGATTTTATTTACCTTAATGAAGAAAAATTACATTAAAAAAAAGAAAAAAAAAGTCCCTGGTAGCGTCGTGTGCAGGGACTTGTTGAACCGCATAAAACAGGAAATCGGTGAAGAGCTTAAATCAACAAAGGATTCATCGACGGTTTACCAAAACAACATCGAGATTTACACACAACGCAACGGAGAATTTCTAGCCCCAGCGTCATATGTTCTGACCTCCAATAAATCAGATGGTCCGGAAAACGTAAGGATTGGTTTCGAGAGATTGGAATACGCCCATTCATCCTGACTTCAAACTGGTGCTTTGGATTCCAGAGATTCGGGCATACAAATATAGCAGTACAATATACAAGGTAACAGATCTGTGCTTGTGGTTACCCATTGCATCCGAATGATCCATGCAGGGATACCTATTTGTGTCAATTGTCACGGACATCATCTAGTAAGATCTTGAAACTGCACGATGTGTAAGGAAGGAGTAGCAATTCAGGAGATAAAACCATACGTAAGGTCAGCTCCTTCGAAGCAAGGAAAATTATAAGTGCAGATCGCCAAAGATAACAACATCGTATGCACAGGTTGGCGCGGCGCTTCTGCAACTTCTTTCGAAAAGAAAGACGTAATCTTGAACTAGCACCAGCCTTAGTTAATGTGATTGAACGTATTATCAAAGATAAATCGAAAAGTCGATCACCCAGAGAAATCAGCCCAAAACCGGCACAGAAAAATACAAATGAAACTAAAAAAAAGAGTTCTTTTCAACCCAGAATAAGCCTCTAACTAGTCATAAGATGAAGGAGAATAAAAAAAACTATAGAACCTAAGGTTTGCAGAAAGTAAAAAAGACGATAAGATAATGATTATAGATAAAAAAACCGTTAAACAAGTATCTACGGAGGATCCGAAAATACAGAGAACTCCAAAAAGAGAGAAACCATTTTAGCTACCCCAAAAATTTCAACGGAGAGTGAATCCAGTTTAGACGTGGATGCAATACTCCCCGCTCAAACTGGGTCTGTGTATCCGATACCACCGTAAATCATCCTTTCATCCACCATGGATGGTATCGGAGATAGATGAAGATTCAATCTCCGAGGTTGAGACACCCTATCTTCAGAGTTAAAGGCCGGCAGGAGGATGGAGAAAAGAAATTAAAAAAGGCTAGCCTAAGGAAAAACCTAAGGGATTAATATTTTAACATTTTTTAAGCTATTGACGAATTTATTTTATGATTGTATTTTATTAAATGTGGGCCCTTTACAACCTTTTTGATAGTTTTGACATTTCTTTAGAAGTGGATTATATGTTTTTAAGCGGCGAATGCCTTATATACCCTTGTAACCTTGTGTTCTTTTGAAGTTTTAATGTTCTGTGATAAGTCTATTTTCAGAATGATCTGTTTCACAAGACTAGTCTTTTGACTTAGTCGCTATTTTTGATCAGGGTGGGAATGTTTTATCTTGGGAGAAGGGCTAATCCACCATAGTAGTCGATTCCCGCTACCCCACCCTAAAAAAAACAAAAAACTCTGCTTTTATGTAGATAAGTCCTCCTTTCTTTTCCTTTCTAGTTATCTTTTTTTATATTTTGGGGGAAAAAATAAAATATTAAGCTTTTTATTCGTTTTTAATTTTTTTTCAATAAGAAAAACTCAATAGCCTATAAAATAAATTATGAACCGAATCGTGCTTTTAATTCATATTTTGTTTTACTGTAAGTAGAAATAATGTTTTTTAAACATTAAAATACAATTATAAGTTAGGAAAGATTTTACGGAATATCCTTAAAAACAGTTAAGAAATGGAGAAAAAAGTAGTTTCAGTATTTAAAAGGAGTGAGAGAGAGAGAAATAGCAATAAAGGAATAAATTTTATAAAGTGCAGTAAAAGTAAGATATTGAGGAAAACAAAAATTTTCTAAATTTCATTCTTTATTTTGTTTCAGGGGATCCTTATACAAATATTTGTATAAATACTAACTTGTAAACGTACAGATTATATTAATTTTTAAAAATAAACCACTAAAAATACAAAAGAATAATAAATTTCTGAATTAATCAACATAAAGCATTCAACATAAGAATTTACGACTACAAGTCAACATTAGCTTCTAATTCCTTTATTAAATTTAGAGAAACAAAACATCAAAGGCTTCAGGAAATTGCTAAAAATGAGTTGTTGGACCAAAAGTTTGTTTTCCGAAAGAATGTTCTAGTACTAATAGAATTTACACAAAGATAAGTTAAAAAAAAAAGAGAACAAATTTATAGCATAAGATTTTAATGATTATATGATTTTTGGATACAGTCAGTAAAAATAAGCTGGGGAAATAACGGTCAATAAAGAAAGAGATGGAAAGATGATTTATAAAACTGAAATAAGTACGTAGTTCTTGTTCGGGAGAAGAAAAAGATAAAAGAGAAGAATGAAAGAGAGAAGAAAAAAATCGGAAAGTGGTTTTAAAGGTTTTGTTTTCTTACTAAAGCGTGGTAGTAGAACCATTTCTACTTGTAAAACTGGTATAGAGAAGTTAAGAGAATCGGGGTCTAACACGTGAATAGTTTACTACCTCACGACATCACTACATCAACGGGTCTAAATCTGCTCCTAGAAAAAAAAAATTATTCAGCGACTCTTTTTACGAGTCTATTTAAAAATACCACAGAGAGGCCTATTATTAGCTAAATGCTTTGCTATTTCTGCGGGGATGTTTCGTTCATTTCTTATATTTTCCTGAGCTTTCACAAGTTAATTGTGGATATAATTGGACTTTTTTATTGAAAGCGGATTTATCTTTTGTAATGTAATCCGAACTAGTTTTTGGTTTCTATTACTCCATACATTTTTCTGCTTCCATCAGATCCCATTTCATTTTGGAAATTTTTCCTACCAACTCAGTGTAAACTGATCGAACTATATAATGTTATGCAGACTTTTTTAATTGGAAGATTTTCAATAATTGAAGTCGACGAAGCATTTAAATTTCATTTTCAGAACATGACATTATTTAGTGGTGGTTTAATCCAGTTACGTAAAAATTTAGAAAGTTTGATAAATACATTTACTTTTTTCATGCTTTTATAAAGGTGTCTAGTTTATTTTTCGATAACTTTTTTTTAGCTCATGTAACTACCTACTTTTTAGTCAGAAAATATAACCCGACTAATTTAAAAGAAATATGAGATTTGAGATGCGAAGGAGTAGTAAGGGATTTTCTCCGAAAACCTGAAAAGAAAAGTTTTTAGTTTTTATTGATTTTAATTAGAAAATTTTTAATTTATAAATTCCGCATTTTTTTTAAACAAAAAAAGTGTAAATTTTTTTTGTGAATTATTTTACCTTGCATGTAAAATTTCAGCCATACGTAGTTGTATATAAATTAATAAGAAAGTATTATAACTAATGAAGAAGTTTATAACTAACTTTTCGTGGGATACTTAAATAAAATATATTTTCTATAAACTGTACTTTTTTCAATTATTAAAACTAAAATTTATAATGAAATGAGAAAAAATTGTTCACTCTTATTGAAATGATTAAAATAAATATCTCTTAAATTTTGGCTAACTATAGTCGACAATATTTTAGTTCTGGAGTGTATAAATATTTCATAGTCTATTATAATAAATTGTGGAACACAAAAGTAGAGTTAATATAAAGTAAAATCAGACACGACACGGAGGGGTTGTAAATAGATATATTTAGGTGAGGGGGTTAGGGGAGGCCAGTTGTTATATAACGGAGGGGGTTTTTAGTTAGTTAAGGGAATGATTCAACAATTGAGGGTCGTCGCTATCTCTACAGATGACGCTGCCGCCACCGCTCCTGTTGTTCTGCAATTAACATTATCAAGCATCAAGCCCGTGCAATATGCTGTATACATGACCAACTGCCCTGCAAGTTAGAAATTGTTTTTAGATTACAGTTACGGATTGCATGATGTTCTCTGTTAACCGTTTCCGCAGGATGGAACAATAAAAATGCCACTTTAAATCACCATGATATTCGAGGGGAAATTTTAACTCCCATTTTTTCTTGCTTTTTTTAATTTCCCCGTAACGTATTGTAAATCAACTTTTATACTAAGTAAAACTTCTGATGTAAATGTTTTTTTTCTATATTTTTTTTTTGTAAAACTAAACGATAATTATTTTCGGAGCATTTATAGATAAATCAGTTAAATTTAATTAAACGAAATACAAAAAGAGAATTTTCCGTAATAAAATACTAACTGAAGTATTGTAACAAGACCGTTATAACGGACCTGAGTAACCGATTTTTGCCAATTAAGAAGAAAGTAGTAGAAAATATAACGGGAGGAATTCCAGAAAGGAGCTAAAAGAAATCCTTTCTTTTAGGTAACAGGTCCGTTTAACAATCATTCTTTATAGTACTGCCCACTGACACACCTAAACAGAACTTGTTCCGTGAGAAGAGTTACCGGACCAGGGTAGGAATTTCATGGGAAAATGTGTGGAATCTGGGGAAGACCAGTTGAAATCAGTTCTGCGAGATATGAGTCTGCGAGAGAGTGCTACGATAGAGGAGTTATTATGTGAGTTTGAAGCGAGAGTATTCTGTGAGAAGATCAATGAAGGAACGAATTTCTGGTGAACTGGGTTCAAAGCGATTAAGGTGACGTCACAAGTAATTCCAGTACATGAGAACAAGAAGTGGTTCGTTGAGTTATTGTTAGACTATAAGTGAAAGAGATAATGAGCTAAATTTCATTCATAAATCTTATCACAGACCGGTTTTCTTCCAGTGTACACGTTTAAGTGGAGCCGCGATTTTGAAATAATCAAAAGAGTTATTAATAATAAAGATTTTTTTCGAATAGCTGATATTTTCTATGTCAGGTTGGCGGAAATGAACGTCAGACAGTTAAAATTCTTTTAAAATACCTTTTTTGCTGTGTCCATTTGAACGACCCTCGTAATTATCCCGAAGAAAGTATGTTTGCTTAATAGTTAAAGTTATGGTATTATTCTTGTATAAGTATGCATACACATAGATCTATTTTATTACACGTATATATTACAGAAAAGCCACGATCAGATTGTACAATTTATTTCAGTTTAAGCATATAAAAGAGCAAATATTTTCACATCTCATGACCTGAGGAACCTGAAAAATGTGAAATTGTTATTAAACAATTTTCCAACTTTTCTACTGTACATTTCGGCGCAGTGTGCTCTATGAGTGATCAGTAGCATATTTTATAAAGCTGGGGAATAATGCGATAATATAAATAAAAATCTGATGTGGACACCACATCACTTCTTTATATGCCTATTAAATTACATATACACATTTTTTTTTTTTTTAATGAAAAGTACATAAAATTTTATTTCATTAATAACTTCTGATATTTTTTCATATATATTTTTTTATTGTTATTGTTGATTTATTATTTATTGTAAATTTTTTTTACAATCAGAGGTTAATAATTATTAGTAAATCAATATATTTAAATTAAAAAAAGGAGATGAAGTCTGATTCGAACCGACGTACCTTCTCCTTGTAAGATACAAATATTTCATTAAGTAATCTTTTATTTGGCCATAACTCTGGAACTGATGAAAATAAGTACCACTTATGATATTTCGTTGAGAACCTCTCGATGAGGGCTTATTACTACAGTTAAGAAAAAGTACGTTAAGAAAAGGTTTTTCTTTTTTTGGACACTTTTGGATCAGTCAACTGCAATCATAAGGGGAGGTGCACAAATAGATGTTACAACAGTCCTAAATCCAAAATTTCAACATTCTGCTATGCCTAACCGTTTTTGAGTTATGCGAGATATATACGTGCATACAGACGTCACGTCGAAACTAGTCCGAATTCAGGGAATGGTAAAAGTGGATATTTCCGTTGAGATCTGAAAACCGAAATTTATCGCGATCATGATAGTTCCTTTATTTTGTACAAGGAAGTAAAAATTAATGTATAGATTACATTTTAAGACGAACTACGTATATAACTAATTTTCAAATTATGCTTATGTTAGTTTGAAAAATGATCACTTATCAAAGTTCAGAAAAGTATAGATGCTCATAATTCTTTCTGCGATGTCTTTGAATGATAGTGTTTTGTCACAGGATGACGTAGCTATCAAGAAGGTAGTCGCCGGGCAAGTAATTTATCCCCACCTTGCTATTCTACGCACAATACAATCATTTATTTTGTTACTAGCATTCCCGTCACGGCTACGCCAGCGCTATCTGTTTACTTGTATTTCCGTCGCGGTCAGGGGAAGTTCAGCCGTACAGTGCTTGCTTCGCTCGCCCTTCCCGTCTAGCCAGAGGTTTCTACTCCTGGACCCCTCTGTGTTCATTAAACTCATGCTTGTAAGAATAATAATGATAAGAAAAAATCTAAGCCAATTTATAAAAACTATCGTTATATTGTAATTTTTTCAGAGCAACAGTTCGGTCAGTATAGGACCCCCTAATTGTTTTTTTGATTTCTCGTCGCGGCTTCGCTCCCGAAATAAAAAATCACAATTACAAACATAAATTACCATGTTACGAAATCTCATATAAATTGGTTCAGTAGAATTTGCAAAATACGGCAAAAATGTAAAAAATAATTTCAATTCCTTTTACCCCGTAAAATATTAATTTTCAAAAATTACAAAAATGTTTTATATATATTTATTTGAAGAGTGTCTGAAAGCCCAATTGGAAATGGGGATAATTTGGATTCATTGTTAAAAAATGTTACAATCCTTCACCCTTTTCAAGGTCAAATTTCAAAAAAATATAGAAATTGGTTTTTAGGTATTCATATGAAGATTATCTACACCAAAAATCAAGTTGTTACCTTCATTTTTTCGGAGATTTAAAAAAAAAAAATAGTAAATTTCATTGTTACCCCATTTAACTTTAAACTCGGAATTTCAAACAATCCTTTCTTAGTGTGCACTTGCACTGTAAGAAAAAGGTGTATACAAATGTTTATCAATAATTTATCTTTAGTAGTTTTTTCTGGTGATTGAATCACTAACGACTTGTCCTTTTATATATATAGATATTAGAATTTGTTAATAATATGTATAAATAATCTTTAGCAAATATTTTATAAAAAACTAGCCGGCCCGGCTTCGCCGGACCTCCCAGCATGGCCTCGCTTCGCTTGGCGCTTTGGTTTTCCAGGTTTCCAAAGTTCTTTTTTTAACTGGAAAATTTTTGACGTAACTTTACTGCAAGTTAAGAGCTTAATGTTTTTAGAAAAAATTTCATACAATTTTGATACGTTAAATTGCAAAATAGATACGTTAATTCAAAATTAATCAATTTAATCTTGAAAAAAAATGTTAGCTAAAAATTACATTTTTCTTGAAAATCAAAGTCATTTTGAAAATTAAATAAGCTTTAAGGAAGAAATAAAGTGTTTTAAATTTCGTTGTAAAATTTAGTTTTATTTTTTCTGTACATTGTACATTTAACGAATATTTATTCAAAAATAGTAATAGAAAATTTGAAAAAGTAAAAAAAAAAAGAGCTAAAACAGATTAAAAAGGTAGAAATCAACATTAAAAACTTTTAAAAGGTTGTAAAGCCACACGTGTATTAATAAAATCGCCCATTACTCTAACTGATAGAAAAGCTAAAATATCCGGAAAAACAAAGTAGTGGAGATAAATTAAGAAGACCTGAAATGAGAACTTGAGTAGAGAAAATGTCTTAATTTGAATAATTGTGTAGAAATTGAATACTGCATAAAACTATTTATTAAACTTTTCAAGCATACGAAAAAATAAAAGGAGAAATGTCAAAATTGTAAAAAAATTAACTTTTACACGTATAACTCGATAACGCCAAATCGCATGAAAAAAATAGATAGCCTACATTAAAAATAATTTCATACGACTCAGCCATAGTAAAAACCAAATTCTCTGCCACCTCTGATTTAAATCTCTTACCAGCAATATAAAGAATCTACAAAAAAGATTGCTATTATCACAATCGTTAAGTGTAGTCAAAATTGGAACTCGAATCCGCATCGAATTGAAAAAAGAAACTAAAATCACATGAAATTTAACTTTTAAAGCATGCGAACAAATGAATCCAATGTTGTCAAAATGGAAAAAAGTAACTTTAACGCCGATAACTCGCAACCGTTATGTCGGAGGTCCAAAAAAATTAGCCTATGTTCACCGCAGGGCTTCAAAGTGTAGGTGTGCAAAATTTTAGACAAATCTATCCGGTAGATCTCGAGTTAAGTTGGAACAGACAGACAAACAAACATTGATTTTTATATATATAAAGATGAAAAATTTCATTGATTATGATTGAAAAAAAATCAAATGAAAATATCCCACCGATTAGAATTCCATTTATATTCTATACTACAGTTTTTATACGATGACATTTGAGATCTGTTATTTTATATTTTAAAACTGAAACTTTGCCAGAATTAATTTTCAAATAATAATTAAAGTTTACCATGTTTATAAAACTCATTTTCTTTGCATTAACTTCAGTCAGTTTTTGTAAATTCTATATATTACTTCTTGTAGACAACTTAATCCGCTTAACCCAGGCAAGCTTATCAGAATAAAAGTATTTTGTACAACATGATAGGTATTATGATAATACCAACATATTAAATGATAATTTAATATGTTTTATAGTAACGTTTGTGCGAGTAAATTAATAAATAATAAGCCACTGGTACTTTAAAGTAATATAAGTAATATTATTATTATTATTATAATTTTCCGCACAAATATTTAAAAAAAAAATATTTTAACAAATATTTCCATTTGAAGAAAATTAATGTTAGAAGTAAGATTCTTTCATGTTAATATGAATAAGATTTTATAGAAGATTTACTTCCATTTTTGTAGTTTTGAATTCCGGCCAGTTATTTTATGATGTATATTTTCTGTAAGAACAGAATTTAAAACATAATCTTTACATTTTATGAGTTCTTGACGTAAGAAATCGTATCTGATTTGAAACGTATTACTATGATGGTGATCAACAACTTACGTAACATAACAAGTTAAAATTACAAATTGACAATTGTTTCTTCTAGCATAATACCGCATATTATTATTATTTGATTTATATTCTTTGAATTAAAAAAAAAAAATTATATACAACTTAATCTCTATGTTAACCGCTGTAACCAAAACAGTTATAGGTGATCCGAACAAAAACATTTATCACTCCTTTAAAGCCATTTTCAAGAATAAAAAACATCTAATGCAATGCTTATAAAATAAAATGAAAAGAGAAGTTGTTTCTCTTGCTTTCTTTACCAAGTCGAAAATAGCTACCGTAACATCTTGCCGAGTCTATCGAATTTGAGGTTCAATCGACAGCTTCCTTGTGTTTACCGTATGATTGGCAATAAACATCATTACTAACAGAGAAAGCAGCTAGACATAATGCTGGTAGTTCAGATGTGCATAAAAGTATAACAAGAAATGCGGTAAGTTATGAAAAAAAAACCAGAATAAATCCTTTAATTTGAGTACCTGTACAATTAAGTTGAAATAACGGGCTGTAAATTTCTGTACATTGTATTGAATTTTACAGTGGAATATGAGTACCATTCGGTAAAGGGTTAATAACTTAACAGAAACGTTTAATTATGAAATTTATGTTGGGTAAAACTATTTCATAATATTACAATTTTTATGTTACACCATTTCTCAGATATATTATATAATGGTAAACTTTAACTATTTGAGAAGTAATCCAGTGTTTGAGCTGCCAGTGTTTCAGTTATAATATATAAAATAGTTAATCTTAAATGTAATAGCATAAAATAAGATAGAAAAAGTGAAGATAAAGCAAGAAAAAAATTAATTTAGATAAAATCAAAGATAATGATCAAGTTTTTAATAAAGTAAGACGAAGAAAATTGTTATTTTAGGATGATTAGTAATTAAAAGTAATAACAGCATATTTATTAAACATAAATGATAATTAAACTTAATAAAATTACAAATCATTTTTATTTGTCCATAGATTAAATTATTTAGCTTTAATAATTTAACTATATTTTTTATTTTTTTAAATAAGTCGATCTAGGATTTTGAAAACAAACCGTTAATTTTTTTAAATAGATAAATCTGAACAAAATGACACTAATGAAATGTAGTAGAAATGATGAAGATGGACCACTAAATTTAAAAATAGGAAGAGAAAAGAATATGGAGGT
Organism: Lycorma delicatula; assembly: GCF_047948215.1. Lineage (NCBI taxonomy): Eukaryota > Metazoa > Arthropoda > Insecta > Hemiptera > Fulgoridae > Lycorma > Lycorma delicatula. The sequence goes on along the minus strand of NC_134456.1, from coordinate 208,937,652 downwards.
AGAAGAATTTTGTTATTTGGGAAGTAGAATTCCTAAAGATGGACGAAGCAGGAGCGATATAAAATGCCGAATAGCATAGGCGAAACGAGCCTTCAGTCAGAAATACGATTTGTTTACATCAAAGATTAATTTAAAAGTCCTTGGAAAATATATGTTTGGAGCATAACGTTACATGAAAGTGAAACTTGGACGATCGGAGTACCTAAGAAAAGATTAGAACTTTTTGAAATGTGGTGCTGTAGAAGAATTTAAAAAATCAGATGGGTGGATAAAGTGACAAATGAAGAGGTGTTACGGCAAATAGATGAAGAAAGAAGCAATTGGAAAAATATAGTTAAAAGAAGAGACAGACTTATAGGCCACATATTAAGGCATCCTGGAATAATCGCTTTAATATCGGAGGGCCAGGTAGAAGGAAAAAATTGTGCAGGCAGGCAACGTTTGGAATATGTAAAACAAATTGTTAGGAATGTAGGATGTAGGGGGTATACCGAAATGAAACGACTAGCACTAGATAGGGAATCTTGGAGAGCTGCATCAAACCAGTCAAAGGACTGAAGAAAAAAAATCTGAAAGGAATTTGAGAATTTTGTATTTTATCGTCCATAATCAATGGGTGATTCAAAAAGTACTTCATAATTTTAAAACCATATAAAAGTTTGTTTAGATAATTTAAAAATTTGGTTGAGGTCTCAATTCATTCAAAAATACATCAAGTTTGTCATCCAACATTCATTTTGGTTTGATATGGCTTTCATTTCTAATGAGATATACATCCCATCTGAAGTAGACTTTATTCCAGATTGTAGCCAGCAAGTCGGGTGTTACCTCTGCAGTTGTGGTGTTAATTCGACCTGAAGTCGATTTTATTCCAGACGGGAGCCGGCAAGCAGCTACTGTGTTAGTTCGAAGTCTTAATCTCAACAAGATCGGTATGGAAAGGCCGTACATAATTCCGATCTTTAATGAAACCCCTGAAAAAAAAAAAATTCTAACAAACTGAAATCTGGGAGCGAGGTAGCCACGCAATTGAATCTTCACGGCTGATCCGCCGATTCGGAAATCGAGTATCAAGAATATCTCGGACTTCTAGGAGACAATGAGGTAGTGTCCCGTCTTGCTAATAACAATGGCGTCCATCTTGGTCTTCATCGAGTAACTGAGGAATTAGAAAATGTTGAAGCATCCAGATAAACGATACCGTTTACGATTGCTTCTTGGAAGAAGAACGGGCCGTTCTGTCTAGAAAAAAAAAACAGTCTCAACGAAATTTTTCGGTAAGAATAAATTATGTGCTTTCTACTAGGCTGTTTACTGTACCCTCTATGAAAATTACGTTGAACTGCAGTCGTGACTGCAAATCGTGAAACCAAAACACACAGCGAGCACGTTCCGCACCAGTAAATGTATCCATTTTTAACAACAACACTGTGACAGTGCTGGTGGCCGAATTCGGTACTAATGAACTAACTACATGAGTCAAAATTTGATGTGTTTTCCTATGAAATGAGACCTCAACCGAACCTTTAAGTTACCTCAATGAATTTTTAATGCTTTTAAATTTGTGAAGTTCTCTTTGAATCACCCGATATGTTAGAAGTGTATTGTATTAAAGTGTATTGCACTCAATAAAATTAGAACTTATCCAAATAATTCCACTAGTTTTTAAACTGTTTAATATAAACAGAGGGAGTTTCGTGTTTACATAGAATCAGTTTTGCATGCATAAACGACATAATCTTTTTAATGAAAAATTTAAAGAATAATTTTATTTTTTGGTATTGAAACTTAAAAAAATAATTGTCAATTTTTTAAATTTTTACCACTGATCCCTTGCTTTACACAAAAAATACATTTTTGATATTTACTCACTTAGGATTGTACGTAAAAAATTTCAATATTTACCTTTTTGGTGAAATTTAAAAAAAAATGTACAGGGATTCATTGTAGAAAAAATCTCAAGGGATGAAAATTTTTCAAATAAAATTTTATTCAATTTTCATAGAATTTTATAATGTTTCAAAATCATTTTTTCTCCACTTTGTGGAGACATTATTTGTAATTTACAGCAGCGGATGAATGTTAATAAATCATTTCAGGAGAACAACTAAACAAATGAAACTTTTGAAACAGATTTCGTACCAATTATTTTTTTGAATTTTGACTTATAGTTTCATTCTTGATGATTAATAAGATTTAGTACTCGGAAGAACACCGTCTAATCTAGCTTGTGTTTTAATATAGCCGAATTAAGTAATTACTAATGCATATATGTAGAACAGGCGTTCCCAGGAACAAACTGTTGTAATATTAGTATACGATAAATTTGTTATCTATTCTGAGCGCTTAAGATCAGTAAGTTGATGAGTTTTCCAAGTGTAGAATGTATTAGTAGTATTTATGGTAAATGCGATAAAAAAACGGTGGAAGAACAAAACTAGAAAGGATAGCGTTCCGGTGGACTGCCTAACAATGTGGTCACTGACCATGACGACGCGTGTTGTTAAGCGGCTCTCACCTATCTGGCCACCCCTTCAACATATTTTTACCTGATGTTTTATTAATTTACCGAAGCTACCTAATTTGATAATTTACTAAAGCCATATGTGAACGAATGAATTCTTCCCCCTTTTAAATACAGTTCATATTTTTCGATGTCATCACAATCATCGATTCCTATGTTGTTATTTAATATTGACATACAAATAAAATTAAACGTTTTGTAACGATTATCTTATTGATCGGCTAATTTTATGATCTTCCCTATATATTTGTTGAGCCTTATAATGAATTTAATTAAATAAATTACGGTCATAAATAAATTATGATTTAAGCTATTACTCGGTTATCAATACAAGGATCAGAATTTAAACAACGGTAAGGAGTAAATAAGCAGCATAAAAAAGCTTCACTTTTCAGAAAAGCCGTAAATACTTCACTTTTGTTATGCTTAAAATGTATCATATATTTCGCATGTATTCCAGATATATCGACTGTAACGTTCTATAACTTCGTAAAGGAATAATATACAAAATAATTTAATGTTACAAACCTTTCTAAAAAAATATAAATATTTAAAATAGTTTATATAATATACTTCCTATATTGCTGTCTGTTTATCGGAAATTTTCTAAAAACGTTTTTATCTAAAAATAATTTAGATAATTTGAAAGTTGACTTTCAACCTTACTCTACTCGTGAAAATAATGGAAAATATTTATGTAAACATAAGTCCTAAATTTCTTCGTTTGGGAGTTACGGCTAGTGAAAGATTTTGCTCGGATTTAAACTATTGACGCTAAATCGGTGTTGAAAATAGCCTTCCACCGTTTCATTTAGAGGATTTACATCTGCCCATGTATGTTCATTGCGTAAGTTGTTGACGCCATCTAGAGTGAAATTTGCTCATCGGTAAACAAAACCTAGTTGTAGAGTTGTCAACTCGTATTCCATCAATTGGAGAACTCCAAGAGAAGCGGAACGTCTCCTGGGTGTAGATATTGTTCTGGCTTTTAATGATAAGGATAAACCTTGTTTTGTTTAAGAGTCCTCCAAACCATCGAATGCGAAAAAATATAATTGGGATAAAAGATATTTTATCCCAATTTATTGGTTTACACATCAGATTTCTCTAACATAACTGCAGATACGGTTCTGGGACCTATTTTATTCGATTTTTCAGGTCAAAATTCGTAAGAAATCACTAACCGTACCTCTTAATTAACATCCTAAATATTTCAGTATGACCTCATTTCAACGGGGTAGCTGAAATCCGAGCGAAATCTTTCACTAGCCGCAACTTGCAAACGAAGCATTTTAGGACATATGTTTATATAAAATTTTTCCATTATTTTCACGAGTAGAATAGGGTATGAAGGTTCCGAGAGAACTTTGTGGTACACCCTGTATAATATAACTAAATTTTAAAACTAATTAAAACTTGTAAGGATTGATTGTAAACACTTTTGATTGTCAGATTATTTTTGAAATGGATTCAGATTAATAATTAATAAGGTAAATATTTAAGGTCAATTTTTTGTAAATTATCAAAAGTATTTACATCAAAATTAATCAAATTGTTATATTTTTGAACAGCTAGCTATATACTAAAGTAAGAAATATAATTTGTTTACATCAAAAATTAATTTAAATGTCAGGAAAAGATTTTTGAAAGTGTATGTTTGGAGTGTCGCTTTATATGGAAGTGAAAGTTGGACAATCGGAGTATCTGAGAAGAAAAGATTAGAAGCTTTTGAAATGTGGTGCTATAGGAGAATGTTAAAAATCAGATGGGTGGATAAAGTGACAAATGAAGAGGTATTGCGGCAAATAGATGAAGAAAGAAGCATATGGAAAAATATAGTTAAAAGAAGAGACAGACTTATAGGCCACATACTAAGGCATCCTGGAATAGTAGCTTTAATATTGGAAGGACAGGTAGAAGGGAAAAATTGTGTAGGCAGGCCACGTTTGGAGTGTGTAAAACAAATTGTTGGGGATGTAGGATGTAGAGGGTATACTGAAATGAAACGTCTAGCACTAGATAGGGAATTTTGGAGAGCTGCATCAAACCAGTCAAATGACTGTAGACAAAAAAAAAGCTATATACTGAACATATATTTTAAGATGACAATCAATAAATAACAATAATTATTGTATTTTGCTCAAAGCAACTATACGATTGTTTCCAATTACAGTCACTTTATCTTAAATAAATTTTGTAGCATTTAAAAATTCCAATTCCCTGACAAGTATTCGAATTCAGAATCTACCGGATAACAAGTAGAGTTATACTAGTATTGTCATTCTGTCTGATCGGTATTGTTATAACATAATATTATAAATTAAAAACAACAATGTAAAATTATATCTAACAATACAGTTTTATCTATAGTTAGATAAATTTAAAAATAAAAAAAAAACTTTCTCGTCGATCAGTTACAATAAGATGGTCATTTAAAAAACAGTTTGCTATTTCGACTTGACCGGAGGACTACGATATGTACATAATTTCATAACTTTAATTTATGAGATGGATTGAGTAGTACAGAAAAGAATTTCATTAAAACCTGTGGAAATCTGGTCCATTTCTCAGAAAAAAGTAGTATTACTGAAGTAATACGCTTACATTCATGTAAGCGTAGAGTATAGTGCATATCTTATCGAAATATATCTTATTTTTCCGCAATGTTACCAACTGAAATTAATGTATCACTGAATCGAAATGCTTATCTTTTTTCATTGTAAATTTAATTCTAGGATCCATCTTACTCTGATCTTACACTATTTTATTCCTTAGTGGTTTTTAAACTATTCTTGGAGAATATTATTAGTTTCCTTTAGTTTATTAATCTAATATTTATTACCGTTTGCTGTATGCATTTATGAAGTACAACGGAACGCCAATTATCTAGATGGACTCTTACAAGGTCGAACCCGGATAATAAGATAATCAGGATAATAGGAATATTATAAAAGATTTAAAGGTCTAATGTTTAACGCACTTATTAAAACGACGAAAATATATTAAAAAAAGGGTATTTCAGTAAATATATATTCGGAAAATACGTAGAATGTAATAAAAAAAAAACAGATTCAGTAATAACGTTACAAAACACCCATTGGATAGAAATTTTCTATAATGTCACTTTGTCAGTATAGAGAAATATTAGAAGTAAATAGAATTCAGTAAATAGAGAAAATGAGTTAAGTTATTATATGTTATAAAAATATCATTTCTTAAATATTACAAAAAATTTTAAAATTACAATGTGTTAAATGGAATAAAATTTATGACTCAATAATCAAAAAATACCTTAAAATATGTGTAATCTCTATCTGTTTTAATATTGATTAACGTTTATGAGGTGCAAGATCACACAATAATTTTAAGCAAAAAAATTTGAGTAGAATCGTACTCTTTCAACAGCTCCAACCAATTCATAACCGTATGTAGACGGCCTTGGATGTAAATCATTAAATTATTACTTCATAATTCATGTATGACCGATTAATAAGTTTCAATCAATCTCCTCAAAAGTTAATTTTATAATTAGTTAAACACAGACCTAAATTTACTTATGCTTTGTCCAGTACGAATTGCAAAAAGTCAATTTTAAAAAATTCAATAAAAACAAAAATAGATAATAATATATCTCCACTTGAAACAAAACTTTATTTAAATTATATTTTAGATTTTCTAAATAGCGTATTAAGTTTAAAAAAATCTCCTATGTGGATGTGTGCGACTCGGATAATTCAACATCCGGAAAATCGACGTTCGGATAATCGGTATTCCTCTGTAATAAGTTTTATTTTGTAAGTTCTACAGTATATGACAATTCTTTTTTTTTTCAGTTTTGCTCAACATTATTATCATACCAAGAAGATATACTTACCAGTGAAAGAAGTATTATTATTCTGCCGTTAAGTACGGAACATGTATTATTAAGGAAAGACCGTGCGTGCGCAATGGTAAAATTTATTTCAGTTTAAGTGTAAAAAAGACTAAGTTTTTTCACATCTTTCGAGTTGAGGAATATGGAAACGACATTAAAAAAAATTCTAATTTTTCTATTATATGAGGGGGGGCTTGTAAGACTTTGTAAGGCAACTTGGTCTTGAAATTAAAAATGATGCAACAAAGAAAATTATGAGTAGTTATTAAACTGGTAACATTAATTTTACATTTTGAAATTAAAAAGTTTTTATCGATTTAAAGTAATAAATAATTAATAGAATTTACTCTGAACAAATTCAATTAGAAAATAAACAGAATATTAAATTTTATAACAGTCAAAATCATGGACAAAAGTTTAATGTGTATTTTTTTCGTTTTTAATCAAGAGTGTTATAAAAATATTTATTTACAAATTTATGACATATTCTGGTTTAAATATTGTCATTCATTAATTTACAACTTTATGATACAAGGTAATCAACGTTTTTTTTTTTTTTTTTTTTTTTTTTTTTTTAATTCATTAATATAGACTTCATTATAAAATAGTTTTTGAAATTTATTATTCCACTTGTTTTCTAAATGAAGTAGTCTGACAATAAAGTCTACTTGCAATAAATCAAGGTAAGTGTATTCATCATATTTCTCATAGAAGTTCAAGACCGCTTGACATTTAATTCTGCCATAAAACCACAGGGCCAGCTAGTTATTTTACATTCATTCGATATAATAAACATCTCTTTACGTACAAGCTAACCTAATGATACAAATTCAAGGGAGACGTGTGAACTGCGAAAATGTTGAAATTATTTTTATAATAAATGTATACGTATGATTTTATTTATATTCATATAAAAGATACCACTGCAAGTTTAACCGCTCTGTTAACAATATTTCTTTTCGTGATCCATTTAAATACAGTCTACACATCTAAACGGCTCCTGCATATTTTTTTATGAAGAGACTAAAAAGATTTTTTATTTTACGAGTAAACTATGTAGCTACTATGAAAAATTCAATATTTTCTTTTTCCTTACATTTAAAATAAAATAAACAATTGTTAATAGTTTTACAAATTTATACTGTTAACTGTAATCCACCTTTTTATTAAATTAAAACCATATACGAGGTCTGTTCAGATGCGTAATTAAAGGTGTTTACGTTTTTAATTACGCGTCAAGGGAGATATTTAGTGACGTGCGATTGGTAGCATTGTGTTTTCTTCCTGTGCAACTACATATTGTTGGATTGTTGATATCTCGTTTAGTTTTCGTGTTATTATTATTTGAGTGCAACATTTTTAAGTGTTAATAACGATTTTTGTTTTCTGCGATTTTCGGGAGCAAGGATACAACGAAAGATTTTGCGTTAAACAGATGAAAACTTTCACAGAAATGTTTCAACTTTTGAAACAAAAAGTTGTTGCAAAAAAGTTTTGACACAAAAAGCTCAGGGTCGTAAGCAATGTTACAAATGGTTTTCACGATTTAAAAGTGGTCGTTAGTCAATTGAAGATGACCCTCGACCAGGAAGGCCTTCGACTTCAACTGATGACATCCGTGATTAGAAAATCAACGATCTGGTGCGTACGTGAAAATCTGGTGCGCCGACTGACTGTAAGAGAATTTGTAGAATGTTAGCATCTCAACTGGATCATGACTTGACATTTTGACTGAAAAATTGAACATGCATCGAGTGTGGCAGCAGTTTGTTGATGACCGAACAGCAGAAAGAACATCGAGTAGAGGTTTGTCGGCAACTTCTTGAACAAGCCAAAGACGATCAAACATCCACACAAAGGATCATAACGGGTGACGAAAGCTGAATTTACAGCTACGATATTGAGACAAAAATTCAATCATGACAATGAATCGGCAAAGGATCACCACGACACAAGAAAGCATGGAAAAATGGAAAATTAATTAATCAACCGTGCACGAGTCAGATGAAAAACTATGAATATAAAGAGTACTCAAACTGAATACACTTTTTTTTTAATCCTGTTCATTATTTCCTATTCGTCACTTTATCCTTCCATTTTATTTTCTGTTTCCTTTTTTACATCCACATGTCAAAAGTGTGAAAATTATTACCGTGTAATTATATCATTAGCTGTAAAACAAAATCATGATGTTAAATTAATTCTAGGTAAGAATAGGTATTCGTTTGAGTAATTTCCATTATTTCATTAATATTTAAATGTTTTGCCTATACAAGGAATCCAAATTTACAATGATAAAAGGCGTTATACGGAAGAAATAAGTTGAGAGAAAATTCCATTTGTGTCGCTAAGAATTTGAGAATAACTGGCTTTCTTGTCCTACTTAGGCTTAGGTTGGAGATTTTCATGAGTTTATATTCACAATTGGCTCTTATTCACAATTTGGCTCTTATTTTTGCTTATCCATTTTAAAAATTCGAAAAATGTCACTAAATTTGGTAATTAATTCACTGTTCTTCATTAATTGGAAGGTTTATGAAAATGTTTCCTTTTACTTCTATTTTTTATTTTATAATTCTTTTTTATAATTATAAAGAACCATAACATTTTTAATTTGTTATAATTTATTTTGAAATGCATTTATTTTTAAATATCGCTAAAGGAATACATTTTCCTTATAAAAAAAAGACAAAAATGTTCATTCGATATTTATTTATCTATTTACTAAAACAACTACAACAACAGACTTGAAATAATTACCGATGGATGATAATGAATTTTACAGACAAAAAAATTCCATGCCTAACAGAGACTGGAACCCAGAATATCCTGATAAATGCCAGAAGTGTTACTACTTCACCATGCAAATCAACATATATTTTCTATAATAAATATATGAATGTAAATAAGAACGGATTTATTTTTTGTGTATCCATGTCATATGTATAAATAAGTGGATTTAAAATAAATCCTAACTCGAGAAATGTTTATATGTTATTAGTTATTTGTTGTATTTGTCAAGTTACGACAATCTTTCTCGCTTCTTTATTTCTTTTTGTTTGTGAGGGGATAGAAGAAAAAGTTCAAATAACGGAGGCTGATTTAATAATCTGACTAGAACACGAGCTAGGTGGATCATCCAATCGAATAACAAATCACCCTAAAGATACTATAATATTATCTTTATTATACAAGCTTCATTTTGTTAACCAGTCATCTATAATACCTTACCTTTTTACCAACCGATGTAAAAAAAAACAAAAAACAGTTTTAACGTACGTAATATTTACATAATACTAAATTAATGCTTATGTGAACAGCAGAGTCTTTTTTTTACTAATTTATTTTACGGTTAACGTTATTATTTTGAAACTATAAATTCCAGCACTACGTGATACGTAAGCTGTATATTTTTTGAAATTTGTTTGTCGTATTAGTTAATTTACTGTCTATTAAAAATGATAATGTATATGCATACCATGTTATTTCATCACAAAATGGTGTATATTAATTTGTTTTTTACACTATTTGTCCCGGTATACGAGTATATCTTATACCTGAGACAATGCAATGCACGTTAGCTACAAATTATTTTCTTTGAAACCATTGGATGTTCATTGTACAACGAATAATGGGAATATAGGTGTCAATTTTAAGAATAAATATCGTTTAGATTTTGGTGGGATTGACATGCCGGTTCGTGACAGTATATCCGGCTTAGCAACGAAAACAATAGAAAAATCAGTTCATTTCTTACTTTTTTTTATTAAATCTGTAAGGTTGTTTATCCGTGGAAACGGCTTGGTAATTTACAGGAGTAATTAGAGCCTCTACTTTGAAACCCAAAACCGTTACCGTAAGTAATCTAACAAACATACGTAATGGAACACGTAACAAAAAAATGAAAAAGATACGCCCACCTATCGAAATACTAGCCGATTCAGTAATTATGCGATCATATTTTGATTTATTTAGCTGTTAACCATTTATCGATAATTCAGTTCAACCTAATCGTTTTCACCTCCAAAACAGAAGAACTTTATGACTAAAACTTTATATTAAACAGCTGGAGATCAATATAAAAGGGGTACAATAAATTAATAACTTCATAATAAAAATTTTATTTTAATAAATATTTCCGAACCTAAATTAAGTTTATCCAGGTTTAAAAATGCGTAGATTACATATTTTTCGTAGATTTTAATATCTTCTACAGTTGCTGCCAAGTAACGGTGAGCTTGGAGCGCCGACAATTACTACCCAACGAAAAAACATGTTCCTCGTTCTTTGTAATGCCCCATACCAAATAATTGTTCTATTTTTAACGAATGGAACAATTTTGAAATGAAATACAGTCGGCTAATTCTGTACTGTACATTCTAAAATACAATAACGGATGACAATATTATCTATTACTAATTTAAGGGAAAATATTGCGATAGATGGTTGGTTATAACTGTAATTTTAATTACTCAATGGAAAATGAATTATCCGTTTAATTCAGCTAGAAGAATCTCCTCGCAGTCATCACTATCTCCAGTGTAATTTTCACTATTATCACTGTCACTACATAAAGAGACAATGAAAGATTTTGTCAGAGAATCTATTAACGATTCTTGGCTCCAATATTCTCCTTCGATTTTTTAACCTTTTCACAGTAAGGTTTCGAGTTTTCGTCGCTCATCGAATTCATTTTATCTTCACACAGTTTCTGCACTTCTGACATCTTAAACGTTGGGTTGTGGCTCACAATATTTCGTTTTACCTCTGATCATACTATCTCTATCGGATTGAAATCAGAATGGTAAAATGGAAGCAGTAGAACTTGATGCCCACTTCTTTCCAAAAATTCGTCACAACGGTATCGTTTTCTGTTACTTTTTTCAACTTAATTAGTTTGTACGATTGTGGTTTAAGCATTCGAGACGAAAACGGAATATGATGTTTCTGTAGCCAAACAGTCATGTCTTGTTTCTTACTTGACGACAACAGAAGTTTTTCAGAAAGGGTATTTTGATACAGAGCATTGTCAGTATCTACTACAAACTCAAGAGGAAGGTTAGAAACTAATTTTTCTTCAGCTCGTTTCAAGTAATTTTTAATATTCATGCTATCATCGTAATTGCCACTTTTTAATTTGGCTGTCCTAGTTAACATTACGTTTGAAATAAAGCCCGTTTCACCTCCGGCGTGAATGATAATTAAGTGTTCACTTTATTTATTGGTAACGAAGTCCTACAACGCTGTCGTCAGCCAATAATTTTGCCCTCAAATGAGATGATAATGCATAGGATTCATCTAAGTATACGATCGCCCGGTTACATTTTCTAAAATCACAGATCGTTTGCAAATATGAAATCCTTTTCTACCAAAAATCGTGTTTTTCAAGTAAATTTTTCCTTTTGTTTTGTTTTGCGCCAAATAAAACCAAGTTCTTTCAAAATTCGTCTTAATCTAGTTTTATTGCTGTTAAAATTAATTTTCAATTCTTTACACAGTTTGTTGACTGTTGGAAGCTCCCCTATGTTTGTGTGAAATTCATTTACAGTTTGCCTAACCACACCTTTATCAAAATCATCTAATCTGGTAACCGGTTTAGAACATTTCTTTTTCAGGGTGATGAACGAACATTCCCGGGTCGAAGAAATTCTATTTTTTTTCCTTAGGCTTTGAACCTGAGTCTTCGTCACAGGCAGCTGTAGTTTTCTCTTCACACTTTTGTATATCAATTATATGCTTGTCATATTCTAATTTTCCTACAACTAAAAATTCAGTTCCTAGTAGGGAACTGAACCTGGAACGTTCATTGTAGAAGGTGAGCACGTTACCATCTATTCTACCGAGGCGGTACTTCTCACTAGTTTTTCATTCGAACAATATGTAAAGATAAAATTATGCATAAAAACAGTTTTATTTCACTAAATAAATTAAATGATAAATATCGCATAATATAATTTAAAATAAAAGAAAAATCAGAAATTGAAAATTAATTTAAAAAAAAATTAATTTAATGTTTCGCTGGGGAATTTATTTCATTAATTAACTGTCATTCTACCGTGCTTATACAATCTGTTTTGAATAAAAATCAAATTTAAAAAAAATAAATCCAATTAAGTACGTGCCTTCAATTAAACTGAATTATGAAAACATATAATAGACCAATTTAAATGGTTTTTCTTAACATTAATACATTCCTCTCATTAAATAAACTAAAAGTGTATTAAATGTGTAAAGATTCTTTACACTAGAGTTGTTTAAGATAAAATATTTTCACTGAAAAAGTCTTGAACGATATTACATAGGGAAAATCACCACGTCGTGGAATATTATTTCATTACATGTCAATCATTATACCGAGCTCAGAACTGTAAAAAAATTACAGTGTTATTTATTATTCAGATTAAATTAAACATTTTTTTTATTGTTTTGTTTTTACCGCTCATAAATATCGAAGTAATAAAACTAGCAAAGTAACGCATGGAAAAAGATAATTGGAAAATCAGTAAAATAAATTATTTTTTCTTATAAATAAAACCTTCAGACTATACGAGTTACATGTAAATTTATACGGGTAATTGATATATCTTCACGGTTAAGAAGTAATCTGTAATTATTGACTAAAAATAGATGAATGCATGTCTAAAAATAATTATCCTTTTTATTAAAAGTATCTATCCTCTTTATAGAAAAGTAAATTGCGTACGTATGTGATAAAACTCAAACAAGTCTTTTTGTTTAAGATACTATGTTATCTATAAAACATGAAACGGACACCACACCGTTCTTAATTGATTCCTTTTTCTGGCTTATTGTAAAACAATAAAAAAAAATCTTAACTGAACTTTAAAATATTCTTGGTAATTGTATATTACCAATTATTATGGCAAGTCATGCAAAACAATATAAATTCAAATAATCGTGTTTAAATTTACATATTAAAGAACAGCTGCTTTTTTATTCTTTATTTATCTCATCAATTTAATAAAGATGTGATTGTGATAGTAATATACTTCCGCGATATTATGATTGTGATATACTTACGCGATAAAATTCATACATTTGATCAGTGAAGTATAAACGGGACTTCGGATTTTACATTTTTTAATGTAAATTAAAAGTAGAAAACATATTTATTGCTTTTCTACGTACTCTCCCTGAAGTGTTAAGCATTTTTCCCATCGTGTTGGGATTTTTTGGATCCCTACTTCATAAAAAGTTTGAGGATATGTCACGAAACAATTACGCACTACCAACTTTATTTTGTTGTGGTTCTGGAATCTACGAGGTGTGTGAGAAAAGTAATAAGATTGGTAACATTGCGAGCGATCTGGCAACGCTGTGTCTACCGGTCTGTGCTACACCGGTTTGTTCATCCCTTCCACATGCTCAGTACGAGTTTCAACTCCATTCAGCCAACACATTATTTTTCACAGCACCGTCAGTGAAGTTGTGTTTTTGTTGTGTGTTACGAAAATGGAGCATCGGAATTTAGAGCGACGTTGTACAATCAAATTTTTGTGTTAAACTTGGGGAATCCGCGAGTGTGACCTTTGAAAAGTTGAAACAGGCCTATCGGAAACATTGCTTATCAAGAGCACAAGTTTTCCGCTGGCACAAATCATTTTTGGAAGGCCGAGAACACGTTGAAGATCAACCTCGCTAAGGGAAACCTTCAACTTCAAAATCTAATGAAAACGTTGAGCATATGAGGGTTCTTGTGAGATCAGACCGTCGTTTAACAATAAAGATGATAAGTGAACAGTTAAACTTAAACACTTTCACCGTACATCAAATTTTGACAGACGATTTGGACATGCGAATGGCTTGTGCATAATTGGCGCGAATCAGGGAATTTTTGAACTCAAAACGCATTACTACGGTTCTTCAACCCCCCTATTAACCTGATTTGAGTCCTTGTGACTTTTTCCTTTTCCCGAAATTGAAACATGTCTTAAAAGGATGTCATTTTGGAACTCTGGAGAACATTCAAAAGACTGTGACCGACCAGTAAAAGCTCTACCAGTTGAAGCTTTCCAACGCTGCTACCAGGAGTGGGAACAACGACTCCGCCGATGTATAGCTGCCCAGGGGAACTGTTTTGAAGGGGATAATATTGTTGTTTGAAAAAAATAAAAGCTTTGGTAAGTAAAAAGTCAGTCTCATTATTTTTCTCACACACTTCGTATGTTCTTACAGTGCTTTCATCAACGGCTAGTACAAAAAGAAATCATAGAGGATAAAATCCTTTTGGATTGCACGGGAGATGTTTTAAGGTTTTCCAGTAAATTTCGTTCAGTTCATACCGAGTGTTAACAGTTTGAAATACGATTTTGTCGTTAAGAAGAATCTAATTTTTCATTGGTTAACGGTGACTTTTATTCCTTTACGCGGCTCTCACTTTGTCCAGCAGCCGTAAATAGTAATGCAGCTTTCACAGTGCGACGGTCGTGAAGAAATATGACCAATACTTCTTTTCGGTTCCAGAAGACGTTTAAGAGTACTTTTTCTAGCTGATGGAGGAGTTTTTGCCTTAATAGGACAGGGATTTCACTTCTACACCATTTATACTTCCTAAATTCGACTCGAGAATGTAGTAATGGATCCATATTTTTTATGTGTGACTATTCGATGCAAAGATTATTTTCCTCTAGTCAAAATCGATTAAGAATCCTTTTTCATATTTCTTCAAGTCCTGTTTCTAATTTTGAGCTCTGTTTCTAAAACTGAGCAAGGAACACATCTTCAGAGACTTTGCGGGGTGTTTTGTGATAATGGAATAGGCACTTCCATGATTGATACCCACTTCTGAAGCAATTTAATCAATTTTAAGACGTCGATCTTCTTGAATGAGGTCAGTTATCTATTGACTTTTGTCAACTGTCACCTTTATTCTTGAAGCTTATTGTGACTTTCATTTTCTACAACTTTAGACTCTCCTTTAAATTTGCTGGTCCAGTCGTAGGCTTGGGTAGGTGACAACGTCATATCTTCCAACTGCGCACACATACCACCAGCCAATTATTATGGCTGCAAGCACTATAAGATGGTGGACAGGTACGTGCTGGCATTCAACAACCTTGGCGTGGCAGCAGCAAATTGCTGCTTAGACGAAATAAATTTTATTATGGATGTCATATATATTTTTAGTAGTTGGGGGGATGCGCCTACCCATATTAGCAAATATATGACAAGTAATCGGTTCGGATACGTAAGCCAATGGTGTATGGTACCACGGTTAGTCCGCTCACGCTGTTAGGTAAGCTCTAAGAGCTATGTTAGGATACTGGTCGCTAAACTGTTCGAGACTCAGTTGCCGTTTGTGGCACAGACATTCGGTCTTATGCTTTAGGGCGACCGAATGGGCTGGCGGCGGGAGAAATGTCAAGCAAACCAAAAAACTGCGCACATACCTGGTCAAAATTTTAGACGTTTGACGCCCTTCATTTGCGAGAAACTTCACGATATTGCGTCAATCGATAATGGAATCTATTGTTTTGACATAACGGTACTGACCAGAGAGATCCGACTATTGAGGTTGCTGGAAAGTCCATCCCCTCCCCATATCATTGTCGTCAATATCTTTCCGCGGTAGCTCATAATAGTAAAAATATTTACTTAGTTGATAGTCTCTCATTTTCTTTTGTGTCAAATTAAATTATTATTTTTTTTTAAAGGAATGAAATTCTGTTTTAATAAACATATTAGTTGATAGCAACATTAAATCTAAAAAAAATATTGAAAATAAATCCTACACTTGTATTGTATCAGAAATGGTAGTCTTATTTGTTTAGAAAGATCATTTATAAATATTCAGAAAAGTAAGAGACCGAAGTCACTTATTTAGGGCAACATTTATATCTCACATATTGAAGTATCGATGAATCTATTTTTGTGGGTGTTTTTAAAAAGTTGAAATTTCTAGCATTTTTTTTACAATTTATAAGGTATTATTTAAATAACTGGAAAACAGTTTCTGTAGTTACATAATTATTAAAATTTTTCTCATAAATAAGAACTGCTGAAACAATTGGATGTTTTACTTGTTCATATGAACTGGTTAATGCAGAAGACACAAATTCACGAGATGAAAAAAGTACAACTGATATTAAATTTACTCCCTTGCTATCGTTTTCTGCGTTCTATGTAAAACATAATTATATCTGATGACAAATGAAAGAACACAAAGGAAAGAATTATTTATCTAATATCATAAGGTTTGTGCGTCATAAACTAAGAATTACATCTTATAACATAATTACTTCGGCAGTAAAAAATGTTTGCATCGATTGTATTCAACTCTTCTAACAATCAGATGTATTGCACTTACGCAGATTATCAACCAGTTAGTAGATGACTGAAGGTTAGAGATAAGATTCTTTACTTAAATTATATCATATTCTAAATGTATACCGGATGTTAATAAACTATGGCCACGCTTACATAATGTTTCAATAGTTAGATAAAAACATGAAATTTAGAAAATGTTCCTGTCTTGAAACATTTTCCTTTACTATTATGAGATCACCACGCCCCAAACTGCCACAAAGGAGTAACTCAAAAGTTTAAATGGAAAGGGTAAATTTGTGACAAATCTATTTAAAGGGGACTTAAAAACAAAGGTTTTGACATAGAAACTTCAGGTTATGACAACTGTAACTAAAATGGCGGCCATTTCCATTTCAAAAATAGATCGTTTTGACCTATTTATGCGTTAAATTTTTTAAATGTTTCGCTGTTTAGCAGATATTTGAGTTAGGCCTATTGCAGACCACCTTTGAAGCGCTATTATAAATATTAAATGTCTGCTATTTTAGTTAAGAATGTCGTAGCCTAAGTCTTTTTGTCAAATTTATTTTCAGCACTCTTTAAAATGAAATTTCACAATCCTAACCTACCTATTTAAAATTTTTAACTTACCCCTCCTGAGTGGAGATCCTGGATGTTTGGGGCGTGGTGATCTCATACTGATAAAAAATAGATCGTTTCGAGGTAGAAGAATTTTTTAAATTTCATTTTTCTTTATTCAACTGTTGAAAAATTATTTAAGGGTTGCCATTCTTTATAAATTTCCGGTGGTATATCGAGTGTTAGTACAATTAAAAGATAAAATGTTAAAAAGACAAAACCAACATTTTGAAACATAGATCAGAATTTAACACCTAGTGGATTGTTAATCAGCCATCTACTAAAGTAGGTGTCAGTCAAACTGAAGGAAATGTTAACACGTTTAACGTATGGTTAGGTCTCATTTTGTCTCTGCATTTACTCTTAACTATGACAGACAGAAGCAGTACGTAAAAATAAAGTCAACCCTTTAGTTCAGAAAATATATTTAATGCTTCTTTATTAAACAATATTTCAGATATTTTTAGCTAATTGATATTTGTTTTCTGATCGACTGACTGAATAAATATGTTTATTATAACAAAGGGAATCATCCCTTCTTAATCCTATCAATCAGTATCTAACCCCTGAACCCTAACACCAACCCTAAACCCAGGTGCTTCTTCCTGTTCTTCCCACGCAACTAATAATGCACTAATATTACAATCTTCTGTAGGCGTTTTATATATATATATATATATATATATATATATATATATATATGTGTGTGTGTGTGTGTGTGTGTGTGTAAAAAGGCTATATGATATCTTGTGTTACTACTATGTTCTACGGCTCCCCCTTAACGATGGAGTATTAAATTGCCTTAATGAGCTAACCCCTAGATCGGCAGTTTAACAATATTAATGATTGCTAAAAACCTTTGTTTGTACTATTAAATAATCATTTTCTTTTTATTGTTAGGAACAAGTAAGGAATATCAAATTATTATCCCACGGGCATCTTTCTATAAAATTATTCATTGTTTACGCAGTAAATCAGGGAATTTAGAATAACTTTCATAATTATTTCCTCCAGGATATTTTTTTAATAGAACAATGATACATCAGATGTGTTGGTTATCTTATATCTTTTTAACTCGTTGAATTTAACAGTTTAAACGCACATAATTTTTGATTTTATAAACTGCAAATATTGTATTTTTAGGTTATATCGTTTTACAACAGACTGAAAAGTTGAAAGAATTTAAATGTTAGTTTTATTCTGTCTTAGACATTTATTGCTGAGAGGTATTGTTGTTAATTGAACAATAACCAGATAAATCTGTTGTTTCTCCTTAATCCTACGTAGTAGAAGTAAAAGGTTAGTGAGTATTTCTATATAAATATTTTACGGGAAAATTTTTCGTAACTTATTTGTTGACTTCAATATAAATTAAAAAAAAATTTCGAAACCGTTTGGAGAAATAACATTATATGAAAACTACCCTTATTTCTGAAAAAAATATTAACTTATCCATCATAATTTTGTTCAGAATTAAATCCATTACAAGTTTTCTTTAAAACTTTTATGTGATTATAAGTCATTTAGCAAAGTAATTGTACGAAGATATTGAAGTTGTTTTAGAACTACATCGGCTCCAGAACAGAAACGTTCATTATTTGGTTAATATTTTAATCGTTACTAATTTGAATATCCTTTAAACTCAGATAATCAATTTCAGAATGATAATAAACAGCTGATTTCGGATCTAACATATTTCTCGAAGTTTCAACTCGATTTTGAACCAATTATATACGTAGTTGTTCCAAGTATTTGAAAAGAGCTCACGTAGAATTACGTTTATCACGTGAGTCTACGCTGACTTAAATTAACGTTAAATTTTGTATATCGCATAACTGTCTGAAAAGGTCGTCGATATTGTTATAGACTATAACAATAAAATTAGTAAAAAAAAAAATTCTAGGTTTTTTATATATATTAGCGGACCCGACAGACGTTGTCCTGACGCGGCATTATTCTGTAATAAATGCACACACATAAATATAAGTAACTTAATTAAGTTAAAATTAGCAGGAATGTGTTCTAAATTTCATTAAAATGACTATTAGTATGATATTATCAGTTTGTAATTGTTGTATTATTGTAATGGGTTTATTGATTAATTATGTGTAGTATGGTTAATATTTATTTTAACTAAATATTGAGATGTCCGATGAAAATTGAATTAAAAAATCGAAACGTCGTAAAATGAATAATTAGTGTAATTAATACATTTTCATCCACATTACTACTAATTTTCACAACATCATTCTAAAAAAGTACCTCCTACATATTTTTTTTAAATTTAATAATTTTGATGTTTCATAATCATGTAACAGCTTAATTAATAAATTAATAAAAAAAATTAAAGCACTGTAAAAAAGCAACGTAGTTAAAATTTTAGTAGAAATTTTTATCATTTTTCTCATTCTTTATTTTAACATTTATTTTACCAAATTTAGATAATTGTAAATTAAACATAATTTTAGGAAACTTTTTATAAAATTAATCAGCTAAAACATTATAAATTAAATTTTTAAACTATATTATAAGTAACTTATATTTTAATTTTATAAATGTTATAATTTATTTTACAAACTTAAATTTTTATTTTCAAAGAGCCGTTCAATACTTCATAAGTTGCATAGAATCAAATGAGAACTGACAATTTAAATTTGTAGGTTAAGTTGATTGTTATTGAATGCACGTGTATACATCATTAAAATTCATGAAAAATCATGTAAAATACTCACTTCAATACTGCACCT
Source organism: Lycorma delicatula (assembly GCF_047948215.1). NCBI lineage: Eukaryota > Metazoa > Arthropoda > Insecta > Hemiptera > Fulgoridae > Lycorma > Lycorma delicatula. Next base: position 208,917,602 of record NC_134456.1, on the reverse strand, counting down.
TACAAATTTTCACAATGTACAGTTTTTAATTAAACTTTAAAACGTTATTTCAATAAATAATAATATAATATAATAATATTTTCAATAAGCGCGCAATTCTAGCAGACTCGGCAATGCTTCGCTATTGCTAGTTCTGAGTACACATATGACAACAATTGAAAGTTTCATAAAACCTTAAAAAACTGAACATTAGCAATTTAACAAAATTTAACCTTTACTCTTTATAAAAGTCAAAATGTAAATAAAACCAAATGGCAAACCAACAGCACTACCTATCGGATTTAATTCACACCACTCTCTAATCACAGTATTCGGTGGAAAATAATTTTTTACGAAAAGTGTTGTGGCTGCAAAATCATTACAATTAATACTGAACATTAAAAACTTACAAAACATTACGGAACCTTATAAAATTTCACCTTTAACTTTATAAAATTCAGAATGTAAATAAATCCAATTGTCAGAACAGCACTACCTATCGGATTTAATTCAAACTATTCTCTAAACACAGTAGTTCATTAAAAATACGAATTTTAATATAAGAACAACACTAAGCTACGACTCAAGTAACTGCTATGCGAAAAAGCAACAAAATAAAAAAAAAATCCTAGAATCCGATCGCAGCACTAACTACCGGGTTTGACTGATAAACCAAAAATTAAAAAAAACTTCTAAAACGCGATCGCAGCCTGCCTACCGGACCCACACGCTGCCTACCGGACCCAATTGTCAACCTTAACCATCCCAAGATCAACAACACATAAATAAATTAAAAAAACATTTTCACTTCAATACTGTACCTTAGAAATTTGCACAATGTATATGTTTTAATTACACTTTAAAACGTTATTTCAATAAATAATAATATAATATAATATTTTTCAATATGCGCACAATTCTAAACGCGATCGCAATGCTGCCTACTTGTTACTTAATCAGTTGTGATTTTGTTTACATTGGCAATGGCCATACGGGCTTTTTGTGATTGGTCGTTGTGTTTGACAGCGGCCATCTTGCATTGATCTGATTGGTTTTCCTTTGTTTACATTTCCATCTGATTTATTAGCCTCTTATTTATTAAAAAACTGTTTTCACGCGATTTTTTGTAATACAATAATAACACAAAATTACGAAATATTTTTCTCAATTTGATCGCAGCACCAACTGTCGGGACAAAATAAAATTAAAATAGAATATTATTGAATATTCGATACTGCGATGGTAGCGCAGTCTGCCGGATCCAATGTAAAACATTCCAAAATCAACAACTACTTATAAATAAAAAATTAATTAAAAAACATTTTCCAGTGGACCAAATTGTGAATCTAAATCATTCTCGAATCCCCTTGAACACACACAAAAAATTTCATCAAAATCGGTACAGCCGTTTAGGAGGAGTTCACTTTCATATACACGCACACAAGAAATATATATATATATATATATAAAGATATATATTTATTTATATAAAGATATATATTTATTTATATAAAACCTAGAATTTTTTTCCTTTACGAAGTAAAGGAAGTATTGTGATCGCGAAAAATTTTGGTTTTCAAATTTCAACGGAAAGATCCATTTTGACTATCCCTGAATCCATCATGACTAGTTTCGGTGAGACGTCTGTACGTACGAATGTATGTATGTACGTACGTACGAATCTCGCATAACACAAAAATGATTAGACGTAGGATGTTGAAATTTTGGATTTAGAATTGTTGTAACATCATATTGTGCACCTCCCCTTTTGATTGCAATCGACTGAACCAAAAGTGTCAAAAAAGCTCAAAATCAAAAAACATTTGGATTTTGGACTTTTTTCTTAACTGCAGTAATAAGCCCTCATTGAGAGTTTTTCAACGATTATCGTAGGGGTGCTTATTTTTATTGGTTCCAGAGTTATAGCCATTTCAGCAGAAAATCCTTCAGGGTGTGAAGCAGTGGACTATTATTGCAAATTATAAGAGAAACGTATTAGAAGAACTTGGTAACACAAAAAACCTCGTAGGAGACGGCGAGCATTGGCGCGGCCTGCAAGGGAATTAGGCGTCGGAGGATACCGGGTTGGGCAGGTCTGCGGCTGAGTGCCTTGGGGGCCCTCTCGAACATGAGTGGGGTCGCCTTGGTGCGGTGAGGCCGTGGTCACTCCACTGCTGGTGCCTGAGGGGTTGCTCACGTTTTTAATGATAATGGCTGACGGTCGTGGGTAAGTGATAACTGGTAAGCAGTTGTTGTGTGTGTGTATGTTGTGTGTTGTTGGTGGGTGTGTGCTTTGTGTTCTCTGGGTGAGATTGTGGAAATTTAATTAACTTTTGAATGTACTGTGATGGATAAATTATGTCTTCTTGATTGTGGTGCACTTGTCTTGTGTTGGCTTGATTGTTTGAATGTATAAATGTGTATGGTACGTCTTAGTATATGTTAGGTGTTCTATTTTTCTGAATGTTTTTTTAGGTATTCTTGTAGTGTTTTGTATGGATTATGTTTGCTAGTGGAGACCGAATGTGTGTGTGGTTGCTTACCCCCTCCTTAAGTACTGCTTTATTAGCGGTTTCCCAGGAGGTGGGGTCGCCAGGGATCGTGGTTTAGTCGGTAGTGCGCAGGAATACAAAAGCATTTTCTGTAACAGCTTGCGGAACCTGTTAGCGAGTCCGACACTGCTTCGACGCCCGTAAATGGGGTTCCTCCACCTCAAAAAAAAAACGTTATAGCCAAATGAAATTTTGATTATTGAAATATTTGGATCTTATAAGGGAAAGGCACATCGGTTCGAATCAGACTTCATCTCCTTTTTTTTTTAACTTTTCTTTAAATTAAATGTATTGATTTATTAATATTTATTAACCTCTGATCGTAAAAAATATTTACAATAAATAATAATAAAAAAATATATGAAAAAATATCAGAAGTTATTAATGAAATAACATTTTATGTACTTTTCAATTTAAAAAAATGTGTATATGTAATTTAACAGGCGTACAAGTATGTTATGTGGTGTCTACATCAGATTTGGTGAAACACCTGATTATTCGTTTTTGTTTAGGTTTAAACAGTAGTAAACATTCCTGGAGTCATAAGAAAGCTATAGTTAAAATTTCTTAATGCTGGTTCACTGTTTTTGCGGTTGTCAAATAAAAAAGACGTCGTCTCCTTATATATAAGTGAGATAAATAACATATCCGCCATCCTCAATCAAGAAATTTAAACCTTTTTTCTTTTTATAAGTTATCCTTTCTGAATATTTAAAAAGAATGTAAAACGTTGACAAAATAAATACATATATTAATGAATCGAGCTGATTTTTATTTCGCAAGGCTTAACAAAATCTTTGCTTCTAGTAATTATTTTTGTAACAAGATCGAAAATAGTACCAAACTTTTTTTTTCTCATAAAATACGTTAAAGACTTAAAAAAAATTGTTGAAGAAAAACAGTACGTTTGTCCACCGCAGTTTAATTTACATATTTTTTGAAAGCCTTCTGCAAAATAGTTAAATGAAAAATTTTGTTGTAAAATTGTTAAACGCATATTATCCACAATGATTCACGGAGAATTTAATAAACTTTCAGGACGCGTTTCACTCTTGAAAATAAAGAAGAAAGTTCGGAAACGCTTCGTTAACTAGGTCGGCTGGTGAAAGATTTCCCCCTGATTTCTACGTCTTTAGTAAATTTAAGCAGACTGTAGTTTTTGGGACCCAAATTAAGACGTAAATTTAGTGGTTTTATATGAAATCTGACCTGAAAAATTGAAAAAAATAAAAATAAAAATAGGTCTCAGAACTGTAGTAGTTTTTTTTAATGGTATTCCAGAGATCTGGGGTAAAAGACGAAAACTTTGGGTCGCTATTTTATGTTTGATGTAAAATAACTTTGTTAAAACGGCAATAAAAGTTTTAAACTAAATTTGTAGTAAATTTCATTCTACAAAAAATGGTACTGATAAAGTCCACAGAAACTAAACACAAAGAATTTCGAAGTTTATTAACCAAAAACATATCAAAAAAATAAGATTTTAAATTTGTATTAAACGAAAAAAGTTTTCATTATTGCAAAACAAGAAAATTAAATATTTTAGAAAAAAAAAACAATTAAAATTAAAAAAAAAAAATAATGAAAAATCAAATAAAACAGTTTAACAGACATCACAAAATAATTTAACAAATTGGCTAATTCTATCTAAATTTGTTTGATTAATTTATTTCATAAGTTGACAATACTAACAACTGATTACATTGAACTTTTTTACATTGCATTTGAACAGCAATAAACATTTAAATAACTGTATAAGTTGCCAAAAGTTGTTGCTTAAAAATGAAACTGGTTTTGAAATATTAAGGAAAATACAAAAAAAAATAATAATAATTTGGGTATGGCCGTACATGTCGGATCGGGACAAAAATTTAACAGAAGTTAAAATTTATTAAGGCAAGTATTTTTTACATTTTTCATGAACCAAATTACCAATGCCATCTAGGAAATAGACAGGATATAACTAACAAGAATAGCCAGGAAATAGTCAGACGTGTTGACAAGTGTATAGAAGTGGATGGACATAATTTTCAATACCTTTTGTAAATTATTATGTATGTTTTTGCCAATAAATTAATATTAATAGATTAAACTAACCGATAGGGCCTCTCTTAAGTTTAACACACACACACACACACACACACACACACACACACACACACATATATATATATATATATATATATATATACATATACACACACACACAGAGAGTGAGACGCACGCACAATGTGTGCGTGCGTCTCTCTCTCAATATATGGAATGTATGGGATGACGTGTATGTGTATGTGTATATGTATGTATTTATACAGAGTGTATATGATGGGTTGGCTATACTTTTTTCGGATTCTACTTGTAAATTAAACCAAAAATATCGTTAGGAAAAAACAGCAATTTCTCCTTCGTTCTCCCCCTGTCCGCCATTTGGTATTTTTATATAATAATTTATATTTCAAGTTCGAATAAACGAATCACATTAATATTTTGTAAGCGTCTTGGTAATAAAGTTTTAAAATGAGCAAAAATCAGGATTTAAATACCTTTGCAAATTACAAAATTGCGGCAATATTTATTTTTAAATCCGTTATATCTCCATAAATATTATTTTTATCAAATTTTATGTAATTTGATAAAATATTAAACCTTCTATTTTGAAGAAAATGACATTTTATTTTTGAAAATCGGTTAACAAATATTCGAGTTATGGAAGAAAAGTGGAGGACATGAAAACAGACACGTAATTACATCAATTTTCTCCCATAACTCGACTATTTGTTTACAGATTTGAAAATATAAAATGGCATTTTGTTCAAAATAAAAGCCTAATTTTTGAGGCTAAAAAAAGGCTAAAATGTTTGCTAATTTTAAAACCTTATTACTAAGACGCTTACCTAATATTAATGTGATTCTTTTATCCGAACTTGAAATATAAGTTATTATATAAAAATAAGAAAATGGCGGTCAAGGGGAGAACAAAGGAAAAATTGCCGTTTCTCCTAAGGATATTACTTGTTTAGTTTTACAAGTAGAATTCGATAAAGTATAGCTAGCTCGCCATTTTAGAAACACTCTGTTTTTATGTATATATATATATATATGTATAAAATGTGCAAATAGATTTACATTTCAATTATTAAATTATCATTAAAAGAAGATAAATAAGAATTATTGGATAAAATTTTAGAAAAATAAAATAATAATTATTAAATAAAGAATACTTAACAATTACAACAAAAAAAAAAAACGAATTTCTACTTGTGTTTATAAAATTATGCGAAAGCTGTGTCGTGTTGTTAATCTCTAAAATGTTGTGAACTGCCAACTCAGACTATCAAGTAAGCAGGTGTTTTATAAACATTATTTAATAATAATCCCCAAAAAATTACAATGAAATTGTAAACCGTACGGTAAGAGTCTCGCACATATCAGATCTCCCGCTTAAAAAACCGGAAATTTCTGTAATATTTTTAAAACTATTTTTAACAATATGGTATTGATATCAAAATAGGTAAGGCACTACGTTTCTATTATCAAAATCTGTTATTAATTTAGAATTTTGTTTAAAAAGAAATATATGTTAAATATATATGATAGACAATAGATATGCAATAATAAATAATGTTTATTAGCGTTCCGTACAATAAACAAAAAAAATTACAAAATCTATTTGATTACATATAAAAATTATTTTTAAAAAAAGCTTTTATTTAACTATTATTAATAATATTAACTCTAATAAAAAAAGAAAACCAATAAGAAAAACCCTCTAAAAAGAAAAAAAAATTAAATTCAATCAAACTGAGAATTTTAAACAAAAAAATATAATATATTAACAAATATAAAAGGCACTGAAAAGTGAAAAATAAATTATATAAATATCTAATAAATAACCAATAAATAAAAAATAAATAAATGTTATAATTATAAAATTTTAAAATTAAAAGTAATAGAAATATTTAGTTAAATAAAAACGTGGCGCAGTTTTTATTATTTATTTAAAACAACACAACATTTATTTTTACAACAATTAATCTTCATTTTCATTTTCAATAACGACGCGACGAGGCGGAAAGGTCTGCTGGAATCTCTCCAGTTGAGACTGACTAGCTACAAGTAACAATCTGGGAAAATGCACCCACTCGCTTTCTTTGTATGTGTTCTCACATAGTTGAAGTTCATCTTCGAATTATGCTTGTAATCTAAGCCAAATTGAACGCACTCTTTTCGCTAAAAGTTTCATTTTAATTAATCATGAATTTTTGTTTAACGAATTCATAATTACGATTACAATTATAATAATGATAATAATTAATAATTTTTCAGTTTACCGTCAAAATGTAATAACTTTGTGCAAGATTTCTAAATTTAATATTTATTTTGAATCTTATTATCCTTTAAAGGTCATCTCGGTGCAAATTTGAACTATCAAAGAATTAAAACTTGAGTTATTTTATTACATATAAATAAAGTATATACATATACTAAACAACCTCATTAAAGAAAAATTATATTTAAAATACAGCAAATGTCTATAAATATTATTCGAAAACATTGTTATAAAAATTGCGCCACAAAATTCGAGATATTTTATGAAAGTATTCTTTTTATTACAAATCTAGTTGAACTGAAATATAATGTTTTCATTCTTATTTTTTAATTTTTTCCCCCATTTTCATTTCACTTTTAGGTTAGGTCATGTATAGAACCGTAAATATAGTTCGTTGACCTCGCCGTGATGTCCAGTTCTGCGGACTCTTACCGGCGAAGTTCTAACGAACTTCTTGATAATTATTATTTTATCTTAATGATGTTTCTTTGTTTTTAATTAAGCAATGCTTTGTTTTACGTATGCTTTTATATATATATATAAGCATATAGGCTCGAATCCTTTCTTTCTATCTACTATCTGTTTTTTAAATGTTTGAATGATTAAAAAACAATATTTTTCCGTATTTGTTACGATCTTCTAACAGAATTTATTATAATTAAAATAAAATAATCTGTAAAATGAATTTATTGAGGAATATATATATATGTGTGTATATACCAACTTTATAATACGAATAAATATTCTTACAGATAAGATTAATTGACTGAGATCATTAGCGTATTAGTAGTAGAAGAGGGGTTGACGAGATAGTTACCCTCCTTACACCGTGGAGTCGTGTGGTGTGGGAGTGGTAGTGTTATGTTGATGAGCCACTTTATAACATGGTAAGGGGGTGACTACAAGCATATGGCATGGTACCATATGACTCACGCCAACGCCGCGCTCTGCGTCCTCGTTCCTCAACTCTTGTACACAATCGTATCTATGTGTCGGTTTGCTCATCGACATGCAGCCAGTCCCTTTTAGTTACAATAATAATAATAGTAATAATATCAATACTGTACGTAGTTAATATTGTGTAAGTCACTTCCAATTAAAATGAATAATGTTTATGATGATTCAATGATAAATCTCTTTTAAGTTAAACAACTGTTTGATTAATTTTCTATTGTTAACATTTTAATATAAACTAATCGATTAGAACTATTTTCCATTAATTAAATAATACTTTTCCTGTTTCTTAATAGTAAGCTAAATACTAAAACTTAGTCTACTGTAATTTTGTTTTTTGAAATGTACGTTTCAATTCTAATTTTATGAAAACTAAATATCTCATTTAAAAATCTGTAAATATATCAGAAAGGAATTCTGATAATCTCGTAAAGTTTCTACTTTTCATCGACACGATTCTGGATTTGAATCTTTATCAATCAATTTTGACATATACTACTCGTTGGAATTTTCATGTACCATATCCCTACTTCAGGCTATCAGGAATGAATTTATGTATAAAAAAATTAAAATAAATGCAAAATTAAGATAAAAAACAGTGTGATAATCATAAAAAATATGCAAACCAAAACAAAATGAAACTCATTTTTTTACATTTAACAATGCTTAATTTCCTTTGCAATAAATTTTGGACTAGTGTATAATTAATCTAATAACACACCCCCACATAGAACCACCCACATACACATTCACGCGTGCACGCAAACACACAAACACAATGAGACAGTTATTGAAAAGGAACTCGATAATTATCATGATTAGTTTTACAGTTATTAATGTTAATTTATTCTGGTTAAAATTAAAGATATTCCTTCTAATAGATATAAAAAAATGTTTCTGCTTTCTATTATACTAAAATCGATGCTTTATTGTAGTTTTGAGTTCAGTGTTGTATCGATAGTCTTGATTGTTTCACAAAATATTGAAATAAATTTTATAACAAATTTTAAGAGCTATTTGATACTTTATTTTCCAACTTGATGTGCTTTGAATCACTTGAACACTTTACTGATTAATATTACTGAAGTTCAAATAAATTGTAAAATTATTTTTTAACATTATTAATCTATATAGAAAAAAAATAAGAAGGAGAAGAAATATCGTTTCACTGGAAGTTAATAAAACATCTTTTTTTGTAAACTGTTAATGTAATATTTCTGTTTTAGTGAAATTAAAAGTTTCGGCTTTAATGCATAATGGATTAAATAATCACCAATTGGAAAAGATAGTTTCAGATCAGTCTACAGGCATATCTTTTACCAGGGAAATCGATGCTGTCATCGATTTATTAATCCTATAATTTTCAGAATAGACACAACAGAATAAATCCTGTGCTTCATGACGGAAAATGGGTATATGGCATTAAAGGGTAAAGAAAAGAGGAGGTTGGGATTTCAATTTCACTGACAGTGATACCGAAATATGTGACAAAGGACTGAACTCAGAGACGAAATCAATAACACTGAGTTACCATCAAACTCACAATCTTGTCTCATAATCTTGAAATTAGAAAGGTTTTTTCTAGAGAGTTCACTATATTACTGACCACCGATTTTATGTTGGCATAAAATTCCTGTAATTATACTCCTATATTACGTGAAAATATCAAACTTAAGTAATGCAGTCTTTCAGCATGGAGATTTTATTTAAAATATAAAATTTTTTTTTACATTACAAAGCGCATTATTTTCTATATAACTAAAGTATTAATAGTAAATGAGAGTAAGCACGTATTAATAGTAAATATAATGAATTTTATTGCACAGAGAGAAATATGAATTTGAAATAAGGTAAAGAAAATACGGTAATAATATGCATCACTAAGTAAAATATTAATTAATTAAATACTGAAATAAGAGAACATAAAAGAGTGGGAAAAATTTGTTATTAATATAACACAAAGATAAATTTAAAAAATTAAAAAAACAACTACCAAAAAAACATTGCTGACAAACATTGCTCTTTAATGTAGGATAATTAAAGAGAGTGCGTATGTCAATTTTGTATATGGTATCACCTTGTTTTCAAATGTTTAAATTTGTTTAAACATATATAATTAATATTTATATAGTTTATGACAATCCCGGTAACGTAAGGATTCCAACGCGGTGTCATACATCTAAATTGGTTCAGTCGTTAAGCTGCTAAAGTGGAACAAACAAAAATACGTGTACCCTAAATATATTACAATCGTTTCTGGGCAGTCGTGTATAAAACTTATAAATTGATTATAAGTTATAAACGTATAAATTGATTAGAGTATAAAACACAATGATTTTTTTAAAAAGTAAATTAAAAATATTTTAATTTTTCAAAGAGTAAAATTTATAGTACTAAAATAACTTTTTTAATTTTTACAAAATCATACGATCTTATTTTTGTTAAGTTTATTATTAATAAAATTTGAATATTTTTTTCCATAGCTTATATTAAATAAAATTTCTCAAAATAAATTTTTTTACACGTTTTGATAATAAAATTTACGCATGTCTTAGTGATTTAACAAAGTTATTGTATTTAAAACCTAAAAAAATATTTTTCGGTAGCAAATTTTTCTTTTTTTTTCGTTGGATATCATGAAAACTACGAGAAATACAGTTCTGGGAGCTGTTTTATTCCACTTTTCAGTTCAAAAAACCATTACGTTTATTCCTAATGTACTGAAATTTCACCGTGGGGAACTGAAGTTTTGCTAGCTTATGGTACTCCCGGTAAATAAGGATTCCAACACGGGGTCATACATCCCAACCCAATAAGGGAAGACATCCGTCCACTGACGCTACCGGTTGCCACACCCCCCCCCCCCGTATCTAGCCATGATGGGCTTTAACGGGAGTCAACTTTCGCCCTCTAATTTTTTACATCTCGTAGTAATGAACCAGGCCTCGTTGGGATGCCACCGATGTAAATCCCTCGGTAGAGATTTACATCGGTGATTTTTAAACTCGGCTTCTTCCTTCGCTGTCTGGACATGTTGAATATCCTACATCGTTGCCCTCTGAACTAGTTAACCGAGCTAGCGGAAGCATGAACCCCGCGCCTAGTTCCACTTTCATTGAGCCAATTTCTAGTAAATGTCTTAAAATTCAAGGCAAATTAACAACAACATACCACCAAAAATGTTGTTCGCAACAATGAAATTTAGTCCTAGTTCTCTTAGTGAACTTTACTTCACTTTAGTTCATACCCCTGACTTTAGGTTAATTTACAGACTCCGGTCTGGTTTACAATGGACAGGCGAACAGACCTTCTACTCCCAAAAAGCTCCATCGCAGGGTCCTGCGTGGCATTTACTTTCTTCAACCATCCTCAAGATACCTCTACACCTCATGGCTGCATGGGATCCATGCCCTCGGCAATGCAGTCGCCATCCCGTGGACAGTGTCGTGAGTTCGTTCAACTTGCCCTTATCAAAACGGAGCTACACCTCGAGGCTGCACGGTAATTCAGGCCCTCGGAAGTGCAGTCGCCGTTCCGCCGATTGCTAACATTCAAATCACCACAAATTCTATCTAACCGTGGCTTGACGCCAGTACGCCTTCCTCCAGTCAATCAACTTCCCAGGCGGTCCCTAGCTACCCGGGGTGTTACTCTACTATACCCCTTCAGCGTCCTGCTCAGGGCAAGGAAACGGAAGAAGCCAGCCACAATAGTCCATTTTCTGCAAGTCTTCCAGTTGACTCGCAGATCAAAGAAGGATTCCACTCTCTCGATTTCCCTAACAATTCTGGTACGTTCAGCCTCGTATCGGGGTCAAACATAAAGGACATGGTCCACAGTGTCATCGACCCTACAGTCCGTACACGCCACGGGGTCATACATCTAATCGGTCGAGCCGTTGAGCTGCTACGGTGGAACAATCATATATACATACACCCTAAATACATATCACTCCTTTTTCTACAGTCGTGTAAAATAACAGGAGTTGAGTGACGTAAGGAAGATATAAAAACACCTTACAAGGACACCTTTTACATGGATAAAAATTATTCATTAATCTAAGAAATTTACCTGTAACTCTCTGCATTAAAATCTGCATTAAAAATTTGTTGGGTTGATAAAAGACAAATCGTTTGAGAAACCTAAATCTTTCTAATTTAATTTTCTTATTTTAAAGGTAACAGCTGTTATTGAGAGAATAACAGCTGAATAACAAATAAGTCGTGTTTATTTTGGGTGATTTTTAAAATAGAATTGTGTGTTGTTACTTTATGCGGGATTATTCTGAGTACTTTTCGGTTTTGATAAGAGTTATATAACAACTAATTGGAAGGTATATTTAACTATACTTAAAGTACTTTAATTATATTCGGGCTTTGTTTCAACTAACTTTAGGTTAGGATGGATCCTGTACCAGCTACTATATGGTCGGCAGAGGAACGTCTGACTGTTGAGGTTGTCAGGTGTCATCACGAAGGCATGGTCCATTCACATCGTCGATCCGAGAAAGGTAGTTCGCAGAAATTAATCAGAGATGACAAAGCGAACAATTTATTTGAGAAGTCAAGAGATAACGAAAGTATGGTTATGGAATTCCAGTCGACCACCACTTACCTACCGGGTTAGTCTAGTGGTGAACGCGTCTTCGCAAATCATCTGCTTTCAAAGTCGAGAGTTCCATGTTCAAATCCTAGTAAAGGCAGTTACTTTAATACGGATTTGATTACTAGATCGTGGATAACCGGTGTTTTTTGGTGGTTCGGTTTCAATTAACCACACATCTCAGAAATGGTCTTCTTCACCTACCTTCACCTTCACCTCTTCAACACTTCACTTACTCTCATACATATCATCCTCATTCATCCTTTGAAGTAATACCTGACTGTGATTTTCAGAGGCTAAACAGGAGAAAAAGCCTACCACCACTTCGTGAAGAACCATACCTATGCCAAGAAAACAAACTGCAATTCATAATCCGATCATTGGAGGATTTTTCAATATAAAATAAATTTAGTAGGCATCCATTAAAGTAAACGGAATGTTACAACCATTAATAATTAATTTATAAAGATATTGAAGTATACAAGAAAATCATAAATCTAATTCGTGAACATGAATTAGTAGTTCATACCTTTACTAGAAAGGATCAACGAGCCTTTCGTGTTGTGATTAGGAATCTGCACCACTCGATCCAACTGAAGATGATCAGGGAAGAGATCGAGGGCCACAGGCATATTGGAGGGACATAAATGCACGCCACAGAATAATCATAGAGCCAACATTAATATTTTTAACAAACCTAGAGCCGCAGGAGAACAGTAGAAGTATATTTGAGTTAAAATACGAAGCGAATTGGAGCGTGCAGTTCGAAACACCGCAGAATCCAACAGGCCATGTTCAGTGCACGAGGTGTCAGCAGTAAGTGAACACCAAAAACAATTGCATGAGGCCCTTCCGCTGTGTGAAGTGTGGGGAAGGCCACCTAACAGACGATTTTCCCAGGAAGAACAAGAGCAATCCCTAAACCTGTGCTTTATGCAAACCAATCATCCTGCAAATTATCGTAGTAGGCGGAAGAAAACAAAAGCAAAAAGCGCATCGGAACTCATAGACTACTTTAAGAATCGAATCCTCTTGATGTAGGGCAACCTGCCTTACTTTCAAAAATTTCCCAAGGTTGGGATATGGAGAACCTAGGAACGTTGGCAAGAAGCTTGAATCTCTCTGCCAAACATATGCTACTGCGGCTGGCCGTAATGGTGAGAATAATGTAGACAGATTTCCTTCAAATATAGTTTTTCTAGTTCAACAGATTGGAAGTCTGATAAGCTTGCTTCAGGTACTCTTGAAATTTTGTTAATGATAAATTTTCTCCGGATTAACAGTCTACTTTCTAGAAAGAAAGAAATAGAAACTATGGCAATTATCATTTCCTTGGACGTGATACTGATACCAGAGACGCACTCTGGAGACCAGAATTACCTTAGGCTTCAACGTTTCTCGGTGTATATGACAAATCGCTCAGATGGTAGAACTCATGGGAGAACTGTAGTTCTCCCATGAGAGAACTGTAGTTCTCCCATGAGAGAACTGTAGTTCTCCCATGAGAGAACTGTAGTTAGATCATGGTTGAAGATGCTCTACGGCATCACCAACTTCCGGATGTCTGCACTTACCAGATTTAGGCAATCACGGTTGAAGTTACAGACTGGTTGGGACCTATTAGGCTGCCCGCTGTGTACTGTCCTTCGCGTTATAATATAATTAACGCCGAATATTATTATTCGGCGAATAATAATTCGGCTATTTTTTCTCCGAATAAGTTTAGACACTAGGTTCCAGGTTTATCTCTGGAGGGGACTGGTAAACGGAAGACTCATTGGAGGGTTCGCGGTTGCAACCAACAGAGGAAGGATGTTGAGGAGCTGTGTTCAAAATCTACATCTGGACGTAGTCTTGGATTTACAGCCGACATAATGAGATTTACGGACCTAATGAGGATCCCAGATTTACTTGATTTTTATATCACTTTAGGCATATCATTTATATACATTTTGGTAGAAAACAGTTATGTCTCGACGTCGAACCACTCGCCCTTTTTACTTACAGTGTGAGGGATAGTGTTGAGGAAAAAAATGAGGCCTAACCTGCATAAGAAATTAACGATTGGGTTTCTTATTAGAACTGGATCGAGAAGAAACTAATTGACCCGTTTCTGCTCAATATTTCTTAAGGATATTGACTACGCATCGTACTTTTAACGTTTATCATGCAGGAATGTACATGGTAGTATTTTACCAGAGACAATGTGTTATTAACCAAGAAATGTGATAGATCTAATTGGCTCAAAACGGCGACTCAGACGAAATTGGTAGCGATTCAGAAGGCTAGAAGACAGAGCAGTACTTAATAGAATGGCGCGGAGGCTGAGGAGGTTGTTGAAGATTATCAGAGACGAGACATTCAAAAATTATATTGGAAACAATTCACTGCGAACCTTTCAATCCTGGAAGATTGCACCGTCTCCACATTTGCCGCTGAGTCATCGGGTAAGAAAAGGATAACAGTGCCTGTTATCCTTACCGTTTCACAAAGACTCTGGACTAGCATCACGGGGGCTGTGAACGGCATTGGACCTTGTCTGCGTATGGCAGAAAAAATGGAAGATAAAAGTTAATCAGGATACATCGAAGCATTCGATTTGTCATGAAAAGGGGTAACTGTCCCAGTATGCACATGGACGGTGTCTTGATCCCACAGTGTGTGAAGTGCCTAGACCAGGCATTTGACCAGGAAGTATCACTTGAGGGTAAAAAAAAATAACTGAAATCGAAGAATAGGGTACTTCATCGGCTGCTGCAGAGGAACTCGCACCTCACTTTGCCAATAAAGTTTTTATTTACAAAGCTATCCTACAATCAATCTAGACGTATGGTGTGGAGTTGAGGGGGGGGGGAACAAGTAATACTAATGTAGATATTATACAGCGCTTCTAGAACTAGGAAACGAGGACAACGGGGGTAGGCGCCATGGTTCATAAGGAACGATGGGATTTACGAACGTATGGCGATTCTGACGGTTCGTGAGGTTATGAGACAGCGCAGTGTTAAGTACCAACAACGTCTAGAAAATCACGTTAACGACCTAGCGATCAATCTGCTTAATAACAGCAAGGACATCCGAAGGTTGAAACGTCTCGTTGTGCTCAGGGGCTACTGAATGACAATTAACAGTGAATTATCGCCAAATCTAGTGATGTTATTTTTGTTTATTTTACACTCTTTTGTTTATATTTTCAAATTGTATTGTTCTTGTCAATTCTACATTGTTATGCGAGTATCGACTCGCTACCGTTTGATTATTTATTTGTCTTTATTGACTATTGATTGAATCATATATTCAACGTCTCGAAATTATAATAGATTCCTTTAAAAAATATATTATTGTTATTTGCTATAAGACTAAAAGGATTTTTATACACGTATTCCTTCACATATGGATGCATTACTGTACACATGTAAACATACTACGAAGCTTTGTAGAGTATCCAACAAAAGAAAATAAGAAGCTGTATTTTTTTTTTTTAATTTATCAGTTTCAAGAAACTTTTATTTTGTATGATTTCAGATAATACATGTTTTCTTCTTACTTGTCGATCGGGCAAGGTGTGCCTAATAGGTTTAATTTAATCAGATTCATAATTTGTAAACGTTTACTAATTTTACCTTATACCCGATTGAGATAGCTTGTTAATAATATTTAAGTAATTACAAAAATTTAATTTCTGACTAAGAATCTTGTTTTAATATCGTGTAATAATAAGATATATGTACTTGATACAAATAACGAACCTTTTTGTGATAATTTGATGAACTTCCTATCTTTATGAAGTAATGATTTGCAACTAGTTAGACAAAGGAGATGAGAGACTAGAAAGGAGGGTGACAGAGTGAATGAAGGAGGGTTAGGGAAGTGCAGATAAGAAAGGAAGCTTTGTCTAAGCCCTGCGCGATAACTCTTCGTAATCCGCCACTTAGCTCAGCCACAATGAACCCCTTATCAGTGCTACTTCACCTCTCTCCTCTAACCGCAAAGTGTATAGACTTCCACGTTATAGGTAAACTTAGTGCCGCTTCATTTAATGGAGGTTTAACTTCTCAACACCCGATTGCAAACATTATAATGTACAGTATCATTCCGTAATAGAAAAAAAAATTAAAGTAATAAAGGTTACGATGTAATTTTTACTTAACGCTAATAAAACTCGTTAAGTAAACACCTTGTTTTTATTTTATTACTGTTAATTAACATATAACATAGCCGGCTCATTTGTACAATGTTGTTTAATAATTTTATTCAAATGAAGAAAATAAGCATGAAAACAATCTTTTCTTTTGAATATATAATGTTAATTTTATGGAATTTTTATCAAAGGATGTTATTTTATATATTTATTATTATTATTATTATTATTAACATCATGAATTTTGAAGCTGTAGAACTTGCTTACAGCTTATATAAATTTTTATTGTATATTTATTTACATAATGAACAATATGTTAACGAAATGTTTGAAAATAAAATACGTGATATTTTGAAATATGTTGAAAACTAATTTAATTTCATATTTTATTATTATACAAAAGAAACGTTAAAAAATACAAACTTAGAAAAGGCGTACTACAAAGTACCAAACAATATTTTTCAATGTTCGTTTAAATTTCAACATTTTAATTCAGTGACAGTTAAAAAAACTATTACCGCCAACAAAAATTAAAAAATCCCGTACTATTGTTTTCATTTTTAATGCAATTCGTTTCTAATCGAATATTTTTTATTTTTATATAATTATAAATTGTTCCATAAAACCATTCCGTATGAAAAAAGGTTGATTGTAAAAAACTGTAGCTAATAAAAGGAATATAAAGAAACTATGCAAAGAGACTACTACCAAACGTGAGTCAAAGTTCTCTCTGGATTGTGAAAATATTTATTACTATTTTTTATCCTAAGTTTTGAAGTATCTATTTTTGTTCATTAATTTGTTTTAAAAGATACATCACAATGACATCTACTACATATTAATACGCTATAAAAATTCAATTCTATAAGAAACTACAATAAAGACAAAAAAAAACTTTAATAAAAATTACTTTCAAATGTTCTGATATACGACGTAATTTTTCATTTAAAATTCTTCCAAATATTTTATCAGAGTAACCTTACAAGAAGATCAGTAGAGTAACTTCCACTACAAAAACAAAAAAATAATCATTGAAATCGGTTCATCGGGTGATGAATTAAGGTTTGAACATACTTAAATACGTACGGGTAGAACTGAGAATTTCCAATTTTTTCTTTTGTAAATCGGTTAAAAATGTGTTCCAGTTGAAGCAATAATTTTAACGTTTTTACTTAATGGAAGCAGTTTTAAGGACTTCTTTTTATGCTTCGGTAATATAACGGTTGAAGTAGATATAATATATTAAGCGTAAAGTAATATTCATTCGTATTTATGAAGATGTCTTAAGTTTGAAAAATTAAATTATTGGTGACTCATGATAAAATGTACGGTGTAATTAGAAATAAAAAATAAGAGCACTTTTTTTTATAATTAATAATTTTCATTTTGATCATTTCATCGCAGCATGAATAGTAGACAATATATTACAGATACATAGGTAGCCTGATCGACCCAAAAAGAAATGGAAGGATGTAAATGTATGATAACGATATGAAAGTATATCAATTGTTAATAATGATAAGGCAGTATCTGTGATATACCTTCTGTTGTAGAAAGGCCAAAGATTTGTAAAAAAACCTATAAAACTGCATCTTCAGTACAACCTATGAAATAAGAATTAAATATTATTCGCCGAAGTTTAAGAAACGTATATACAAGAAATTAGTAGCTAGTCTTCATTACCATTCTTCGCATCAACTGAGCTTTCTAAACTTATAGCCTTATTTCTATCTAAACTAAAGCTCCTTAAAAAAAACTCTAAGCTTATCATCATTAATAAATATTTATTATACTTACATATATTCCTATTTGAACATTAACATCATCTCTTGGAGCTTCTTCAAAAAGTCAGGGCTAGTTTCCGAGACACAAAAATAGGCTACCATATCATTATTTAGCGACAATAATTATAGATCATCTAAACCTATATTTAAAAAATTAAAACGTTAATATTATACATGTATTTATTTATATTTAGAATGTTGATCTTTGCTAAAATGAATAGCCACTTATTCTTAAAAAATAACAACCGTTTCTATTAAACCAGACAACATAATGCAGTAGTGGGATTCACATCTCATTAATATCGCGGTGATCGCAATGCACCGGTTCTAAACTTCGAACAGTTGCCCATCTCCCACCTGCTGAGGAGGCTGTAGAGCCTCGTGATGAAAGCATGGCAGCAGAATGGTACGCCACAACTAAGGCTAAGATGTATACAAGACTTGGGGGGATGGTACGCCTCTAGTTCGTTTTTAAGGGCAACGGGAGCTCAAGTGCTCTCCAACGACGCGAATTTGAACCAATATTTGTTTCCGTTCTACCTGGCAGCTGATGAGCAGTGCGTCTGCGGGGAGGTCCAGTCGAACGAACACATGATGTTCGACTGCCCAGCTCTTATAAGGGCAAGAACTCAGGCCACCCTGGAAAACAGAGGTCAAGGGGAAAATTGGCCACTTATAAGCGGCGAGTCAATGTGGAGTCCGCATTGTTGGACTGTGTGGGAGTTCCTTGATGCAGTTGCTTTGTTCAACCGGCATCAGTCGTAGGGATATAAAACTCCTACCGCTTGCTGCAGGAAGCTACCCTCAAGAAAGGCTGGCCGTCGGTCAAATACTGCTCCATGCGCTATAATATGGTGGATAGGTACTTGCTGGCATTCAGCGATCTAGGCGTGGCAGAAAATTGCTGTCCTTGACGAAATAAATTCTAATCTATTGACAAGTAATATTTTAGTATGTAGACGGGGTGCGCCAACCCATTTTAGTAATGTATGACAAGTGAGCGGTAGGACACGCAAGCAAGTGGTGTAGGGCACCACGCTTATTCCGCTCACACAGTTAGGTGAGCTCTAATTAGGTTACTGGTCGCTAAACCGTTTTCAGGAACGGTAGCCGTTTGTTGTACGGACATTCGGTCTTATTCTTTACGGCGACCGAATGGGGTGGTGGTGGAAGACATGCCAGACAAACCAATCAGTCTCATTACTATCACTTTGGACTGAGGTGGGATTAATTTGTTGACGTTTTCATCTTGTATACAAAAATTCAGGAGGTAGGTTAAATAAGTAACAGACTATAAAAATATTGAAAATGAAGCTTGGTAATGGTTAAACTATGAATTAGGTTTATCATTTTTAGAACCTTCTGATTTTCAATTTAATAAGTGAACGACTGTAAGACGAAAGGTTAAAATTATATTCACATTATTTTATTTGTTACATACACCAACGATATGGACTAATTTCACAATTAGACTAGAAAGAACAACGAACTGCTGCAAATCGTTTTATTCACGATTTAACGGAAGATTTACAAAGCCATCTATATTTTAATAATTTGGTAAATATCCTTTTTGGAATTCATCAATATCAAATGAAAAAAGTAAACGTACCTGTTAGAATTAAGGCTCTAAATCAAACATCTAAATATTTTATTATAAAACAAATTAAATTTAAATCCATAAACTGCAGTGTGTGAAACTTTGACGTATTTTAATAATAAATAATTTTATAGGTATGAGTAGAATTTGTAAAGTATAATTGAATCATTTTAATGCATTTATTTGTATTCTTATAATTTAATATTAAACAAATTTGTGTTCATTTATTAATTAGATTTTCGTATTATTACAACATTACCTACCTATATTAATAATGATTTGTATAACACAAGTAGAAGGGTTTGCAGTTCGAACCCTAAAAGTATTAATATATCCTACATAAAAATATAAAATGTCCTAAAGTAGTTTGCACTGCTCTGTTCCTGTATTGACTTTTATAAACACGTATAGCAGTTATTTATAAACATATATATATATATACACTCGCTAATATAAAGGTTTGGAACCGGCTTCATATTTTAAAACTGAGGGATACAAGGAGATAGGAACATGTAAGAATCTACATAATTACAAAGTTACTCCCTTACTGTGCGTGTTTAATTTTTTTCCATAGTCTTGAATCCGCCACATTGAGTCACCTTTTTTTTATAGAAAGGTATATGATATTACAGATTAATGTGAAATTTCACATCCCGAAAACCGTTTCTGGATAAAAATTTTTTGAGTTATAAGCAATCAAATTTGCAAAAACGGAAAAAGAGCGGTAGTAACAAAACTAGATAGAGAACGCAACCCACCGGGTTGGTATAGTGGTGAACACGTCTTCCCAAATCAGCTGATTTGGAAGTCAAGAGTTTCAGCGTTCAAGACCTAGTAAAGTATTTATTTTTACACGATTTGAATACTAGAGTGTGAATAACGGTGTTGTTTGGTGGTTGGTTTCAATTAACCACACATCTCAGAAATGGTCGACCTGAAACTGTGCAAGACACTTCATTTGCATTCATACATATCATTCTCATCCATCCTCTGAAGTTAATACCTGAACGGTAATTCCCGGAGGCTAAAAGGAAAAAAAAGAGGTATCATCAGCTTTTAACAGGTTGAGCGCTATTAACTTTGTAACGCGTCATACTGAATTCTACCATGAGACTGATGAAACGTTGATGAGTCAATTTTATATTGCTTAGTCCAACTCAGGCAGGTGGCTAGGATTAAGTTTTTCAATGCTATTGTTAAATCAATCCGTGGAAATCTTACCCCGACAATTTTTAAGTTTTTTGTTTTCAAAGTTCTAATTCGTCTTTGTGGCTTCCGTATTTCTTGTGATTGTTAAAGTTTATCATTGTTTCTTTTATATAAAAAAAAAAATACTAAAATAATATAATATAAATATAAAACATTATTTCGATCTTACTGATCAAATGACGATCTAAAAACCAATCATAAAATAGAAAGTGATCACGCTGCGTACTATAGTAAACGAAAGAAAAATGAAATTACTAATTTATTTTCTTAATAAAAATTTTATTTCAAACATAAAAAAAAGCTATGATATAAATTAATATTACACGGAGGTAAACCGTGAATATAGGTAGTTCATGACGGCTGACGCGTTAATGAGTCATATAAGTTTTTTATAGACCTACGGCTCAGGCATAGTGAATACACTTGTTTTCCAGCTCTGCTCTGAAAATGTTAAACTTAAAAACAGTTCGACCTAAAGCGATAAAAATTTAATACCTAACCTGTTAAATAAATATATATATGTAAAACAAACGTCGTTATATTTTGTCACATAAAACAAATTATTACTAAACGATTTTAATAGATAAATAAATAATATATAACTGCTTGTAAAACATTTTGTAGCTACTAGTGTTAAATAAGAAATGCTGATAATAATGGAATGTCGAAGTTGTTTAAACAACAAATTCTTGACTTGACAAAAAATAAGGAATTATCGTGTATTAAAATTGGTATTATCTTGTTAATAAGAAGGATAAATTCCAAAGTATGCTTTCAAAATTATTTTTGTACGATTTTACTTTATTGCATAAGTGAAGCTTAAAGAATATTAAAAATATTAGATGTTGTTTATAAGTACATAGTAAAATTTTATTAGTATAATAGTTACTTACTGTTTTCTATCTCTTTTTGTTATTAAATATATCTATACATACTAATGAATATATATAAGAAAAATAATCTGTTGGTATGTTATTCATTTTTTTGTAAGTATTAATAGAAATAAAAAAAATACATTGATTGTCTAGACAGTTTTACTACGTTATAACAAATATTGATAGCAAGTATTTGTTAATATAGGTTGTAAATTACAATAGTTATTGGATTATTCCAAACGATCGTAAAGTTCTAAATATTAAGTTGACCACACAATCATTACTTCATGAATGTCATGAAGTAATGACATATACGAATAGACGGGCTATAAAACTTGTTGTACTATTCAAGCACATGATTTTGTGTTTAAAATAATAATATTAATAATAATAATAATAACAACAAACAACAACAACAAAAACAATAATAATAATGAATTTTTTTTTGTCTTGAGGTAGATAATCCCAACGTCCGGAACATACCATCTACGTCCGACGTCCAGGGTGGTAACTGTTGTACTTAAATATAATACATATAGTTGACTAACGGGGCTTCGAGTTTTTTCTTCGGAAATATTAACTTTCTTTCAATCTCCAGATTACTATAAAGACTGGACATTTTGGCCACCTGCAGATCCACAACTGAAAACGATTTTGGAAATGTACTTACAACACTTTCAAAGCTGACGATATATCAGCCAGGGTTGATATGATAGCAGGTATAACAGAAACTCTTCCGTTGTCAACAAGCTCTCTGCAATGGTAAGCTCGTAGTAAACTGTCCATGTACGTTGGTGCATGGAAGCCCCTGAAAGCTTGGTAAGTAGGCAACTGGAGTCAGTGTAGAGACTGCGCAGAATATATTCCACCGGAATACCGAACTAGGGGGGCGTATCCCGGCGACTAGCATTGCTGCAAAAGGGATAACTGATCATGCAGTTTGAACAATCCATAATTGAAAATTTACGTAAACATCCTCGTTTATAACAGTCGTGTCGCCGGAAGCGAAACGCGAGAAGAGTCATGGATATAGAAGAATTCGACATGAGGTGAAGGGTCTGCTGAGAGCTATCTTCAAAAACAGTTCACCCAGAACTGTTACCTTGTGTTCACGACTTTCAACGGTCTTTAAAGTAAATGAAGGCCATCTGCGAGCGTACAAACTTTACTCCCATATGCCTACAGTATGAAGATGGTCTAATAGATTCTCTAAACGAATTGCTATTTAGTTATTAACCAATCAATTTGAAGGAACCTGTAAAACGAGTAAATGAAACGAATGTTTCCAAAATCAAAAAACCGAACTTGAGGGTCTCTTAAATTTTGGAACCAAAATGAAGCTTTTATATAAAATATTCTTTTAAAAATAGACAAAATGGTGAAAGCGTTCAAGAAAACTGGCAATACAGCTTTTGGTCCAGACAGAATACATTACGTCACGATGAGACAGTCAAGCACCATTTCAAAATTTAGATTACTTGATTTATTTATAACCAAATGTGGCGGACTATATGTACTCGCGACAATAGAAGAAAGGTCATATATTGTTCCAATTCCAAAAAAAAGGTAACATTCTGACGGACACTATCAAGCAGGATTTCGACAGTAACATTCAACTACTGACAAAATTATCACTTTACAAAATACTATAGTCAACAGTTTCGTCACTAGGAAACACTGTGTCGCAATCTTCTCTGATTTGATAAGACTTGACAGCATGGAATAATGGTTCAACTACATGACTGGGCGATTCACGGACATTTTTCGGTATTATTTGGCAATTAAATGAACGACCGTAATTTTTAAGTACTGGTTTCTAATGAGTACTAAAAAAAAAAAAAAACATTGGAAATTGGCGTACTACAATGTTCGCCGTTGAGCGGTACTATGTTTACGATCGCCATCAATATACTGATCAATATTAGCCATCAATATTAGCAATTCAAGGAGAAATCAGCAAAAGTATTTAGTCGATGATGTGGCAATCGTATATGTCAGTAACAATAAAGATATGGTGAAATATAAACTGCAACGAGCGATAAACACCTTCAATGAAGTTGCAAAGAATAGCGCATTCAAATTTTCACCAGAGGAAACTGGCTAAGTACATTTCTGTAGGAACAAAATTCCTCATCGTAGTCCTGTTTTGACCATCGATGAGCATCCGATTCAGCACAAAGATAATGTACGATTTTTAAGCCTATTATTTGATAAATCACTTTCTTGGGGGATTGCATATACAGGATGTGAATATTCGATGCAAGAAAACTCTAAATATTATTAAATGTTTATTAAACATCAATCGGGGCGCAAAAAAGGGACATTACTGCGTTTATATAAAGCATTAGTTCAATCGAAGCTTGATTACGGGTGTATGGATATTCATCCGCTAGAAAGTAGCATTTAAGAAAGTTAGACGTAATACATAACACCGGAATCAGATATGCCACAGTCACTTTCTGTATAAGCCCGGGGCGTAGTTTAATGTTTGAATCCCAGTACATCATAGAGGAGAGATCTGGCTATTATGATATTCCAGCTAATATATGGATCTTTCCTTCCAATATAAACTGTAAAACATTTAATGATAAACCTTTAGCTGTTTTATATTACGAGACATAACATATTCTGAGATATTCAGAGACATCTGATTGTGCAGGGTCGATTGTGTGGGCACTGAGTAGGCTCCTGGTTAATGTGGCCGGCTCCCGACCATCCAAAAGGAAGTTGTACAGCCATGTGATCAATTCTGTACTATGATATGGGGTTATTGTTTGGTCGAAAGTTCTGGGGTACGATCGAAATCGGCGGGTACTGGAGGGTGTGCAGAGGTGGATTGCCTTCCGCATTGTTTCGGCAAACTCTTTAGTTTCGACTGAGAAACTGTTAGTCATTGCGAGCATCTCTGCATATAAACAACTATCCAGGATGATGACTGGGATTATTGGAGGAGCTGACAGAAGCGATACGCACAGGCGGTTGTTTCGAGAATGGCAGGTCCGCTGGAACCTGTACTCCACGGAGCGATGGACACATCGTCTGATCCGGCAGGTCGAGCCTTGGGTCAACCGCAGATTTGGTGAGGTCACCAACTGGTTGATCCAATTTTTACCTGGCCACGGCGTGTTTCATGTATATTACGTGCCAGGAGGCGAGCTGACGACCCATTTTGCCTGTCTTGCGGAGTGCTCGATACAACGGAACACATCGTGTTCGACTGCCGGACGTGAGCTGCTGAACGTCGTTGCTGTGAGTTGGTGACTGGGCCCCCTTACAGTTTATACAATCATGTATGATATCAGGAGACGTTTCGTGCGGTAACTGACTTTATGACAAGGATACTCCAGCACAAAGCCAGTGATGATCGAGTGATGTGGCTGGTTGGGGGGGGGGGGGATGAGGGACAGCCCTCTGCGGAGCTGCCGTTCGTGTGTGCTTGTACGGATGGGCGGCAGTGATGAGGTACTGGAACTCCCTCATCCCTTCGCGAAAAAGACCGAGACCCGGTGTGAGTGCCCTACACAGGCTGCTCTCACTAGAGACAATGGCGTCAAGACCGAGTCCCTGCTTTTGGGGTAGGGTCCAGGAACGACGTAGTCGGGCTTGGATACCTCGCTCTAGGGGTTAGAGGCAGGCAATGAAAAGATCTAACCGGCGGGCTAACTTAGGTAGTCAGACTAGACTTACGGTTGGCGAACGGGGAGGCCCGTTTGAGTAGACAACCTCCTGCGCTGTGCTTTGCTTTGTTGTGGATCCGGCCCTGGGGGTAGGATGAAAAAAAAATTACTTGGTAACAGATGAAAATATAACAATTCAAACGGATTCGAATCCCGGTCAGCCATAGCATTTTTCATACGCTACAAAATTCCATTTCCATATCCCACGCACAAGCTTTAAGCTTACGTGGCGATATCATTACGAAAAAAATTAACGTTACTGAAATGTTCCTTAAATGGGAGGGAAAAACATACAAAAATAGTCTTAACTACCTTTATCGTAGTTAAGCGTACAATAAAAAAATGATAAATCGATTAACAGTTATCTATAAAGAGTGAATTTGCAGTAATGACTAATTGGAAATTAATAAGTTATAGTATGAGAGAGAGTATTTATACAAAAAAAATGTAGTTATAAAAAAATGAATGTAGTTAATATTTGGGTGTAACGTCATGTTTTATCAGTTACTGTTGGTATTTGACAAACAAGATGTACGAAAAGTTTAATAGAAAAAAATTTATGTGGAAACCACATGACTTTCTTGTACGCCTATTAAATTATACGATATATATATATATATATATATATATATATACATTATTAAAAGTACATAAAATTTTATTTCATTAATAACTTCTGATATTTTTTCATTTGTTTTATTATTATTATTATTGAATTATTATTTATTGTAAAAGTTTTTTAACCGTCAATATTAATAATTATTAATAAATCAATATATTTGAATTAAACAAAAAAAAAGTTAAAAAAAAGGAGATGAAGTCGAATTTGAATCGATATGCCTTCCCCTTGCAAGAACCAAATATTTCATTAATTAAAATTTTATTTGGTTATAACTCTCGAACCAATGAAAATAAGACCACTTATGATATATCGTCGCAAAGATCTCCGTGAGGGCTTGTAACTGCAGTTAAGAAAAATTTCAAAATTCAAATGTTTTGATTTTGGGTTTTTTTAGACACTTTTGGTCCGGTTGATTGCAATCAAAAGGGGAGGTACACAACTAGATATTACAACAGTTCTAAATGCAAAATTTTAACATCCTACGCCAAATAGTTTTTGAGTTATACAAAATAGATACGTACGTATGTAGAGACGTTACGTCGAAACTAGTCAAAATGGATTCAGGAATGGTCAAAATGAATATTTCCGTTGAAATCTGAAAACCGAATTTTTTTACGATTACAATACTTCCTTGTTTCGTAGAAGGAAGTAAAAAGGAAACGATTAGAAATGGATCCACTGTTAAAAAAAAAAAATCAACGGTTATTAGTCATTAGATTTATAAACGTTGGGTAAGTCTAATCGGTCGTTATTAACTCTACAGATGTCTACGATATTTCTTAACGTGTAATAAGTAAGTCACTTATTAACGTTGGATTTTTCATTCATTTGCGTAAATTATCATAATACTTGTATACGCCAAGATGAACACAAATATATATTGTTTACAGATTAATAAAACTTGTAAAAATCCGTTGTAATAGAACTAAACAATCTTACACTAAATTTAAAAAAAAACTAATTTTAACAATTTATGTTTTATATAAATATATATTTTTTGTAATACTTTTATTTATAGTCGCTTCAACAATTAGTAATTAACGACTATCAGTGTAATATAACTGTAACAGTAAATATGTAAATAAATAAAATATTTTATTTTTATATTTTTTATAAATATAAATTTGAATAAATAAATTTTTTGAACTAATTAAAATTTTTTTAAACAGAAAAAACTTTTTAAAGTAAGGATAATTTCATTATTAAAAATATTAGAATATGTTACATATTAAGAATTCAAAATAAATACATCCCCTCTAACAAAATTTTTAATTCTACAATGAAAAGCTGTATTTTGCAGAAAACACACACACACACACACACACACACATAAATACATACATACATACATACACACACACACACACACACACACACACATATTGTAAGACAAGTTAACGTAGCTTAAATTCGATTTTAAAGAAATAAAAATGTAATTTTGTATATTATTTAACATACCTTACACAAATATTTCATTCATATTGCGTTAACCAAGAGAAATGTTAAATAAAGTATTAAATCATCGTATGACAACGATAAGGTTTCAAAATAATACAAGTTCGATAAACAATGTTATAAACTAACACTCTGTAACAAACCGGTAATCTCAACAACAAGCCTTTACTAAGCCAACTGCGTAACAGTAGAAGATCGGTATTTCCCGCGTACAATCGGTACTCCTCGGGTCGAGCATGACTATCGCTACTATAGTCCGCTACATACAACTCAGCTGACGAATGCAAACCTGTAAGTCTGAACTGTTGAAATTTTTTATCGTTTATCAAATTAAACACTTATTGTTTTCTGAATTATTTTATTAATAAATCCATAAATAGAAATAAATATGTAATTAATATTTTTATAAAAACTCAGAAAACTGTCCTAGATAAAATATAAAAGGAGGAGATGGTACCGAAATATAAGGCAAAAACTAAGCCCGGAAAAATTCAATCTGTTTTTGAGTTTATTATATGTTTTAGTTTTGTTTGTTTTTTATAATTTATTTTCTTTATTCAAGTATTCCTGCTTTTAATTATTAATTAATCCTGAGGTTAAAACTATTATTGTTTGGAGCTTTATCATTAGCCCTTTGCAACCACAAATTAAATTGAAATAAAGGAAATTAAATAAAAAATAAAATAAAAAATTGAAACAATTTATGAGAATATGGTTGTAATTCCAATTAATCCCTATTCGCGTGGTAGACGTTAAAAATCGTCTAACATTATCACTTGGTGTAATGAATGATGAAGACTAAATACGAAATTAAAATTACTCCATATAAATTTCGGCGGAACTGATTCGCCTGGCAAAAATGGCAGACCCAGAAACAGTCATGCATTCAAATATGAATAACAAATTCATATTTGTTAATCGGCAAAGAAAGACCAAAGACCAATGTGCAGTGTATGTGGTAAACCAGTTACTTTTAAGCGTCTAGTGGAGGGGTGTAAAAGAGGTACCGATTAAGAAATAATATTGCTATTGATTTAAAAAATGTAAAGAAAGATAAATAGCTGCTTACTTTGAAGTCAGCAGATCACTAAAGGGTTTGTTGTAAGCCTTCGACAATAGATAATATGTGTTATGTTTGAGTGATAATCACGTATGAGACATTTGTATTTGACGGCCTATAACTTCAATTATTATTATATTATTCAATTATTATTATATTCAGTCCAATTAATGTTAATTATAATAGCATTTTCAGAAAAAAAAATTACTTTCTCGCTGTGTTTAAAATTTTTACACTATCTAAAAAAATGGCTTTCCTAAGGACACTTAGCTTTAGAATTTGATTGTTAAAAAGAGTTTTAATGTTAGCATTAGAAAATTAATTATTTTGGGATTCCAGAAATCAAAATGAACAAAATAATGTTCTATGAAAAAAAAAAATGGCAACTACACTCTCGTTTTCATTTTGTCCACTTTTTTTTTTATAGGAAAGTTTTTTTAAAGATCAGATTTGGGAATCATTATAATAACTAATGTATACGTTTACACCAACTTTTTGTAATAAACAAGAAATTTGGGTGTAAAAAAGTTTAAAAATTTAAAAATGACGGTCACTTCAATTTTTTATAACTTTTATTTTTCTTTAACAAATAGTTTTATCAAAAATACGTTTTATTAAATAAAATGTTAAGGTTTTAGTTAAAAACAGAATGACAACTTATTTTTGAAAATCAGATAACTTCAAATTATTGGAGAAAATTGATGACGTAATCAGTCAGTCATATTTCATCTCCAGTACTAAAAGATTGAAAAATATTGAAAAAAATTATTGAAAAACTTAAAAAAATTAATTAATTAAAAAAAAAAAAAATTAAATTAATTAAATTTAATTAATTAATTAGTTATTAATGATAGTAGTAGTATATCTATTTTTGAAAATCGATCAGTGTTAACAGAATTTTTTTTTGTCTTCAGTCATTTGACTGGTTTGATGCAGCTCTCCAAGATTCCCTATCTAGTGCTAGTCGTTTCATTTCAGTACCTTACATCCTACATCAGTACATCCTACATCCCTAACAATTTGTTTTACATATTCCAAATGTGGCCTGCCTACACAATTTTTCCCTTCTACCTGTCCTTCCAATATTAAAGCGACTATTCCAGGATGCCTTAGTATGTGGCCTACATGTCTGTCTCTTCTTTTAACTATATTTTTCCAAATGCTTCTTTCTTCATCTGTTTGTCGCAATACCTCTTCATTTGTCACTTTATCCACCCATCTGATTTATAACATTCTATAGCACCACATTTCAAAAGCTTCTAATCTTTTCTTCTCAGGTACTCCGATTGTCCAAGTTTCACTTCCATATAAAGCGACTTCCAAACATATACTTTCCAAAATCTTTTCCTGACATTTAAATTAATTTTTGATGTAAACAAATTATATTTCTTACTGAAGGTTCGTTTAGCTTGTGCTATTCGGCATTTTATATCGCTCCTGCTTCGTCCATCTTTAGTAATTCTACTTCCTAAATAATCTCCTCCTATTTTCTCATTCAGTGGTCCATGTTTGTTATTTCTACTGCATTTAATTACTTTTGTTTTGTTCTTGTTTATTATCATGCAATAGTTCTTGCGTAGGACTTCATCTATGCCGTTCATTGTTTCTTCTAAATCCTTTTTATTCTCGGCTAGAATTACTATATCATCAGCAAATCGTAGCATCTTTATCTTTTCACCTTGTACTGTTACTCCGAATCTAAATTGTTCTTTAACATCAATAACTGCTAGTTCCATGTAAAGATTAAAAAGTAACGGAGATAGGGAACATCTTTGTCGGACTCCCTTTCTTATTACGGCTTCTTTCTTATGTTCTTCAATTGTTACTGTTGCTGTTTGGTTCCTGTACATGTTAGCAATTGATTAATTCTCCAATAACAGAATTATTGGAGAAAATTGATTACGTCTTTTTAGCCGGATTTTATTTTCATCACTACTTAGTTAATTGGTTTGAATAAGGTTGATTTTTATTTTGCTAATATCAAGCTAAATTATGGTTAATTGAATTTACAATAAATAAACGAACTTATTCGTAATTTCTGTGTTGAAATCTGTTCAACTAGTAAACAATAAGCAAACCTTCCCTTGACCAATGAGATGAGGATGATAATTATATACGACATGTAAATGAGGTGTACTCTTATACAGACTCAGGCCGATCATTCCTGAAATGTGCGGTTAATTGAACCCCAACTACCAAAGTACACAGGTATCAACTATTTAGTATTCAAATCCGTAAAAAGGCTAACTAACTTTTACTAGGTTTTGAACCTTAGAACCTTCGACTTTGAGAATCACGTGTTGAACAAGTGATTTGTGACGATGAGTTTACCATTAAAACAGCCCGGTGAACAAATACACTAATTTATGAAACATTTATATTACAAAATATAACCTTTTTATTTATTTAAAATATTAATTATTTTACTTAAATATTAATATCTAATTAACATTAAATTAAATACATTTAAGAAAATAAAATTCTAATTATTAACATACAATTTTCCGCGATTTTGCAAAATTCTGTCTTAACTGCGACTAAGTGAAAATTATTTAGCATTATAGGAAACAATTGGATTAAGTAAATTCTACGCGATTGCAATAAACAGAATTATTTAAAATTAAACAGAGATTAAACAAAATTAAACGTAAATAACTGCATTGTATTTTACTTTCAATTTTTCTACAGCAAATGTTCAAAATTGATTCCACTAAAACACTGCTGATTTAACTATTGTCATGTCTTTCAAAAATCCCTGGAATAGCTCTAAAACATCGAAAAATTTATGTAATTCTCTGCTGAAGACCGTAATAAGAGGTATACACTGACCCCCTTTGGGGAAGACACTCGCCTTTGACGATCCAACAAAATAGCAACAATGACAATTTTGTCTTACAATTCAATTTACTCATAGTCCTCTTAACTTAATTAAAAATCAAGAAATAGATTCATAAATTTAATTAGCCTGTAATGAATATATGCCCTAACTTTCTCTCCTCTGGTCCGCCTTCGGGAGCGAGGTCAATGCCTACATCCTCTAGCACCACAGCCACATCACAGTCTTCCTTACATCCATCTCATCCTAACAGCGAATATTTAAGCTAGCTGGGACTCGATGCCAAAACGCTTATCTTGGCGAAGTAAGCACCCAGGTGGACCTCTAGCCGGTTGCTATTCTATCTACACAACTATAACAGTATCAGACCTTCTCAGCCATCCTCCGCAGGGCTAAGAATCTATGGAAGCCAGCAAGTATGTTCCATCCCTTTCGGTTTTCCAATTAACTTGCAGATAAAAAACCACAATTGATCCTCGCAAGCTCTCTAGCTACTTTGATACGTTCAGCTTCATACCTAGGGCAGACATATAAGATAGCCTATATCATCAATTACTCTACACCCCGGACACAAGCCTAAATTAATCAAACAAAATCTGACTAACCTATCTCGTAAAGCGCATTTGCAGAAAGAAACTGTGAAATATGCCGACTGGGGGAAAACCACCTAACTACTACCTGCATACAACTCACGTCAGGAAAAATTCCTCGTGTGTAATGGCCATC
This sequence comes from Lycorma delicatula, assembly GCF_047948215.1. Classification (NCBI taxonomy): domain Eukaryota; kingdom Metazoa; phylum Arthropoda; class Insecta; order Hemiptera; family Fulgoridae; genus Lycorma; species Lycorma delicatula. The sequence goes on along the minus strand of NC_134456.1, from coordinate 208,885,206 downwards.
AGTCACTTCAGTCCACCTTACCTGCCATGAATAGAAACCCTGGTTGTTTATTTCTTTTATGCGCTGAGAGGTATGTTGGCCTATCTTCTTAGCATCATAACGTAATTGGCGCTTAGTCTGAAGGATATCAATGGGCTTCACATCAGAAATAACAAGGACTGCTCATCGAGAGACAGTCCTATAGGCACCAGTCACACTTAGGAGACGCTAGGCTCTCAACAAAATACTCCTGTAACATTTGTTCCTCATTCGATGAGCACAGACAGGTTCAGCGTACATCATTATAGCTTTGCATACACTCTTATATAAGCAGGGTTCTAAAATCATATGGAAAGTTCTGTTTGAATCGAAGATTATCATCGACGATAACACCTATTTACTACTACAGCGAGACAAACCTAATTTGATGACCCGCCATTGATCGCTGACGTCGTGTAACAGGTAGTCTGCCCTTGAGCAACATCATCGTTCTTTTCTCTGAGTTAAACACCATCTTACGTTGCAAACTCCACAAATGGACTTACCTTGCAAGCCTGGCTGCCTTGAATTCGATCTCATTCCTCGAATCTCCTTTAACCAGAAAAAGCCCATCATCAGCATACGCGATGATGCGAAAACAAGGAACGTGAATTACAGAAATACCTGTGGAGAATTTATTCACCTACAGATATGCTTTTTCTTTTGTTGTAATCGAATCTAATAATTACGAAGAAATGTAAATATAATTATTGCTTCATGTGGTCCTCAGTCAGTAAAATAAAAAAAAAAATCTAATGTGATCATCACATGACTTCCTTGTACGCCTGTTAAATTACATATACACTATTTTTTTTTTTTTTTAAATGAAAAGTACATAAAGTTTATTTCATTAATAACTTCTGATATTTTTTTATTATTATAGAATTATTATTTATCGTACAATATTTTTTTACAGCCAGGTTAATAATTATTAATAGATCAATACACTTAAATTAAAAAAAAAATTACAAAAAAAGGATATGAAGTCTGATTCGAACCGTTGTGCCTTCCCCTAATAAGATATTACATTAATTAAAGTTTTATTAGGCTACAACTCTGGAAGCAATAAAAAAAATACCACTTATGATATATCGTCAAAAAGCTCTGAATGAGGACTTATCAATACAGTTAAGAAAACGTCCAAAATCCAATTTTTTTGATTTTGGGTTTTTTGGACGCTTTTGTTTCAGTCGATTGCAATAAAAAAGGGAAGTGCACAACTAGATGTTATAACAGTCCTAAATTCAAAATTTCAACATTCTACGGCTAATCGTTTTTGAGTAATGCAAGATACACGTACGAACAGACGTCACGCCGGAACTAGTCAAAATGGATTCAGCGATGGCAAAAATGAATATTTCCGTTAAAATTTGATAATCAATATTTCGCAATCACAATACTTCCTTTACTTCGTAAGGAAGTAAAACGAAGCAATTACTGTTGCTAGTACTACAAAAATACCGTACTTAATACAAAGGTGACAAAACAAATTTATTACAACTATGCAGCTGTACCAACTCTGTTGGAAAATTAACTAAAGTTATATTTTAACTTATTTTAATATTTATTTAATAATTAACAACTATAATTTAATTGAATTATATTTTACTAATGTAAATTATTTTATTTATTTCAATTGAGTAATTTTTTATTAGTGATGCAGATGAAATTTTTGCAGAAAATCTTGTCAAACACTCAGAGTCAAAATAATTCAGTAATTTTTCGATCGATTTTCGAAAATAAGTTATAATTTTATTTTTAAATTATAAAGCTTAAAATTTTAGCCAACAGATTTTGATAAAATTAATAAATAACGCGATATAAAATATTAACAAATTGAAGTCGCAACCGGTTTGAAATTTGTTGACATAATTAGAATTTTTTTTCTTAATTTTTTTCTGTGAACCTCCAGGCCCACAGTAAAATATTACTTCAGAGGATGAGATGAACGATTTGTAGCGTGTGTGAAAATGCCATGCCTGACCGGAATTCGAACCCGCGACTTCCGGGTGAGGGCCGAGACGATACCACTCGCCCACGGAGGCCGACAGACGTAATTAAATTATAATTTTTTTATTTACTATAAAAATTTGTACTAAACGTAATGATGATCTTTCATTCCGATCTTGAGTTATACTTTTTTTTTCAAAAAAACACAAAATGGGTGAACAGAAGAAACTGAAAGATAAATATTTATTTTTTCATAGAATATTTTTGAACATTATGATATGTAGAATCAAAAAATGAATAGTTACGTATTTTTTTACAATCTGTGTATTTTAACAGATTATAAAAATTTCAAAAATAAAAATTCTTTTAAAAGAAAATCAGGAAGAAAAAATCATACAAAATAGAAGTTACAAAATGTTCTTTTATTCTCTCATATTAACAAACTTGTTTTGTTAAAAAAGTGCTATTTACTAATCAGACGTAATAAAGCAGTAATTTAAATATCAGTCGTACAAAAATCAGGTCGGTAGTGAAGTATAAAACACCTGTTCTCTTCTGGCCTTAGAACAGCTCTTGACTGTAGACGGTATACAATGTTGTTTTTTGTGTAAGGAAAAAAATGTTTTAACAATTATTAATATATTTTGTGTAATTCTGTACATCTACGTATCACTTTACGCAAAAATTCAGCTTTCCAGCTTACATCGTTTTCAAGTTGTAGGGTGTAAAAATGCAGAAAATATTGAAATTTAGAAAGATTTACTACGTCAGTTTTAGTAAACGAAAAGATTAAAAGAAAAATATGATTTAGGTACATTTAAATCAACCCACCGTAGTACAGGCAATTTGTCATAAAAATAGGGTGTATTTGAAAATCCTTACCTACCGATTGATCTTTTGTCCGTGCGTTAGGGGTGATGAGGAAAGCTTAACTCTAGATTTTTAATATCCCCCTCCGATAGATTTTTGAAAAACTCAAAAAGTTTTTGAAATGCGTTTTTCCCTGAATCTATGCATTTTAGAGAAAAGTTTTTCAAACAAAAAATGTAGAGGACATTTCCCTCTACAATTAATGTTTTTGAAGTTATGCCGAATAATTTTAAATTAAAATAGTAGGTGGCGCTGAAGTTGTAAAAAATGTGTATTTTCGGTTTTTTCAACGGAAAAAATTGTTTTTCGTCTGTATTGCATTTGGAAAAGTTGTTAATCTCAAAAAAACAGACAACTTTTATTCAAACAATTTTCTTGTACGACTTAGCATTCCAGAGTTATAGCGGTACAATGGCAACGCAGCGGTCCTATTGTTACTGTAGCCGGGGAGATCGGCATTGTTCAGCGACTAGACCGGTTTCGAACACGTGCCTAATTCACAACATTTTCACACTTTCACAAGCTACAGATCCAAAACGGTAAGTCGTTTTTTCCGGTGAAAAAACACGTTTGCAGAAAATACCCTCAAGAGTTGGCTTTCAAATGAAAGAAAACTTATTAAGATCCGACGAGAAGTTCGTTTAAAAAAAGTTTTTCCCGAAGCTATAAGTTTTAAAAATTATCAGCGTTAATCATGTTCCGACTACTCCTAGAAAAACATCTTTCTCCCTTTTTCTGTTTATCGTAATTGGTTGATGCGTGTCACATGGTTAGAGTGGGAGCGAGAAAGAAGGAATGTGTATTTGGGTAGGTGGGAGGGGGTAAGCATAATTGAATTCTATTTGGCGCTTTTGGGAGGAGAGAAAAAGTTGTTATTTAGCGGGAGGTATGATGTATTTTCGAAATTTTTTAGCCAGTGATTTCATTTGGAGCGAGTGAGAAATTTCGATTTGAATTGCGCTGGTTTCGTAATTTGTTTAAATCTTTGGCAACAGTGTGTAAACCAATTTATTTTTCAAGGCCTTGACCTAAGCAACAAACAAAATATATAATATATAGAAAAATAATGTATAAATAATTGTAATTTTTGTTAAGTTCATCTTTATATAGTTCTCCTGAAGGAGAGCCCAGAGGCAAGACTTCAGGTTGTATTTTTAATTGTTTAATTGTTCTGACCGTTGGAATTGCCTATGTAGAACAATTTGGATAATGATTATAACAAGATATGAATAAAAAAAAATATTTCTCCGTCAAACATGCATTATTTCGACTCTTGAATAAAAGTATTTTCTTTGTGATGATCGTATGCATCGGAAAATTTATGGAATGACATGGGCAGGAGATTGCTTTTGAAGTTCATTTTGCATTTATTTATTTAACATTTACTTATTATTCGTTTGTTTTATTTAATTTTTTTAAATTTTTTATCTCGAAAATGGATTCTTGGATTTAGTCGCAGTTTTAGATATTAAATTTTGTTTTTCATAGATTTCCACTTAACAAACTATTTTAGTGTTTTTATACAAAGCTAAAATAATGGCATTATATACAGGGGAGGAAGAAAAATAAATATGAAAGATGGTTAATTAAAAATAGATTTCCTTTGAAAAGTTGTATCTCGGTGATTATTTATTTCCATTATTTCTTTATTTACAGAATGTCGAATGGTAAAAATAAATTATTTGGGAGCCAGTTCAGAAAATAAAGATTAAAGACGGAAGCATCCTTAAAAAAAAAAACAAGCTGTTGCTTTGGAAATGTTTTTCAAAGACAATTCTAGGCCAAGTATAAGAGAAAAAAATCAAGATAATTTGGACAGCGTTGAAGTGAGGTCGTCGTTGTTCCAACAGAGCAGTCTTCATCAATTTCTGCGTGGTCTTCTAGCACACAGGTACCTGATCGTCTTGAGCAACAAGAAGTCGAAGAGGAAAAAGCGAAAGAGGCAGAAAATGCATCGCGTTGCAAATGGAGACAGATGAAGATCGTCCTGTCGTTTTAGTTTTGAGTTCTAATCCAGGACTAGGCCTGAATGTATTTCTAAGCAGAAAATATTTCTTCCGAAAGCTGGTCCAGCGTTCCAAATGTACAACTTTGAATTCCCTACTGATAATAACAACATAGGTTAACCTAAAATAACTATACATGATATCTCAGCAACGCAGATAAAATTCACAGAAAAAGGTTGGTGCATTCTGTAGACAAAGATTCAGTTTTCTGCTTCTACTGCAAAATTTTTGCAATGGCTACATCTTCTTCTTTAGCAAAAGATGGCTATAGAGTTTGGCGGCATATAGTACAAACCCTCAAAAATCATGAAACTACAAAAAAGTCATTTCGAAGGCAAAACGTCCTGGCTTGAATTAAATATTCGTCAAAAACTTAGCAAACAATAGATGCTACCTCTCAAAGATTTTGGAATGCATAAACTCAGCATTGGAACGCCATTTTTCAACGTGTATTTTCAATCGATAGACTTTTAGGAGAAAGCTGCTTGGCATTTAGAGGTAGGACCGGAACTTGTATGAAATTTGAACGGAATCTTTTTAAAGGTAGACCAACTATTAACTGAATTTGATCCTGATACGGAGGAGCATGTAAGGAGGACTTTGAACAAACATTATAAAATAACCACATACTTCAGTAATACTATTCAGAATGTCATTCACCTAATTGCACATAATATCAAAAGTGACATGTAAAATCAAAATATTACTCAGTTATATTGGATTGCACATCTGAATTGAGTAAAGCAGAACAAATGACCTTCGTTATAAGGTATGTGTCGATTGAACAAGAAGGCATCTATCTACATTCATGAACATATTTTTGCCTTTCTTCCAATTGAAAGCTCAACAAACCAACAACTTTTCGATGTTTTACTTCGAGAGCTAGAAAGCTGCGATTGCCTTTGGCAAACATGAGAGGCAAACAAGAACATGCGGGGGTGCAAGCAAAGATTAGAAACATTAACCCTCGTGCTTTTTTTATATTATGTGGTAGCCACTTCCGTAACCTGATGGTAAAAAATGATATGGCCAAATCATCAATACAAGGAGTCAACATCTTTAATATTGTCCAAAATTTGTACTTATTTTTTTCTTCATAAACTTTCAGATGGGCCATTTTATTTAAGCAAGTTGAAGAACTAACCTTAAAACCCTCAGCGACACCAGGTGTGAAAGTCGAATTGATGCTATAAAACCGCTGAATCGATGCTACAAAATCGGCCAAATATATGATGTAAAGCCGGCTGGCTTTTGCGCGGGTTGCGGTCGATACTTAATTTATGTATAGTACAATTACTATATATAGTATAATTTTTATACTTTTTTACATGTTTACTTCAATTTTTTACACATAAAGATTGTTAAAAATACATTTGTTATTACTTAAATCGATCTAGCTCGACAACCTCTGAACATAATCACACGCATCACCACGGTATCACGTTTAAGTCGTGAGGTACACTGATTGGAAATGAGCGAGAGAGCCAGTTTTGGCCGATCTGCACTGTACTCTCTCCCCGTCAACCCGCTCATCAATGACGCAAACTCAAACTCGTATCGGCAAACTGATCATGTAAGTTATAAAATGATACCGCATTTATGTCTCTGTGACTAATAGTTATTAGGGCAGGACGATATAGATTTCATTACTTTTCATTACGCTACAAATTTCTGTTTTGGTACTCGTATGTATAGTTGTGATTTTAAAGACGTTTCACGTCAATAATTTGAAAAATGTTTTTTTCTTTGAGCTACAAGGGAAAATTTAAATGGAATTTTGTAGCTTAATAAAACCTGATCAGGATTCAAACTCGGAACCACTGAATGAAAGCCAAGATGCTGCTATTTCTCCAAGGAGATAGGAAAATTAAAAATTTAAATCTTAATTATAATCTACTTTTGGTTATAAATAATAGTTTTTCTATAGATAGTCAGATAAAATAAATAATTTAATTAATTGCATTCCTTAAATAATCTGATGGAATGGAATGGAATGCAAAGTTGGCGGGAGTTTATTTCTCCCTACAAATCGCAGAACCTGGACAGAGTGCCTTGCTGCTGGGTGATTCTAATCGGGCGTGTTTTTAAAAGGTTTATTTTCAATGACGGGTCTAATTTTTCAAGTTTTGTCTTAGTATTTTGTGTTTTAGGGACGGATTTAATTGCATTCCAATCCGTTGTTAAACCAGCGTTATCGAACCCATTTTATGGGCCGACCGCGGAAGGCTAGGCTTATGCAACCTGTCCTCCCGACGTAATTCCCCTTCAGACCGTCCACTGAAGTCCTTTCAGTGCTAACGCTTCATAGGCTAGCAGGAATACGCCACAACGGGGCACTAACTATATGGAGGGAGCAATGCGTCCCCTTTTCCGGAGGAGTCGCAATTGCTGATTTGTGTTAATTTTTATGTAAGTTTTAAAGGAAGGGTTATGTAGACGCTCTTCATCCACTTCTGTTATGGCTGCCTTTCAGGACGTATCTCTGCTGGGCTCTTTTCCGGACTCCAGTCCGTGATTTTGGGACGATAATCTGATGTAGAAATTAAATTTTATATTCAGACTTAAATATGTTTAATTAGATTTCTTTAAAAAATAACTATTATTTAAATTTAATATGATTTAGTTTTATAAAGATTATATATATGAAATTGATTTATGATTCATGATCACCTTTATCTTATGTATATTATTTACAATTAATTAATGTATATACTATAAATATGATATTATAGTTTTAATAAAATTACTTTAAAATTAATCCTTACGGTTTTTTATATTAAAGAATAATTAAAATAAAAGTCAAAATTTGGGTCTAGTCTTTTCTTATAAATTACGAAATGTGTAAATAATTAATTTAAGCTTAATTGTGTTTTATTTACTTTGGTCCTTTACGTTTTTTTTTATATTGAAGAGCAATTGAGATAAAAGTTGATAAATAATGAATGAATAGTCAGAAATCTAAAAATAATTAAAAGTTTTTTGAAAAAATAAATGTTCAGCTTCTATTAAAAAAAAAAATTATTCTAAAAATTAAATATTACGTAATAATTGGGGAGAAGGATCATCTAACATCTAAAAACTGATTGAATTAAACTTGGTGGAAATAGCTTAAAAATCATTATTTTATTCATACGTAATTTGTGACTGGTTTCGACCATCTCGTTGTTAGAACGTAGAAATACCAAACTTTCATCCGATTAAGCTTGTATCATGATCATATGTCAATAAATTATAAAGTAAACATTGATAGCAATCAACTTTAGAAATGTACATAAAGCAGAAATTTGATACGGATACGATACAGATGTAAATGTGACGGAAGTTTAATAATTTTTGCAACGTGAAGTCATAAATTACGTGATACGATACAGATACAGCTGCAATTGGACATATACGAAGACGGTAATAAAAGACCATCTCTACTATTACCGTTACTGTTAAGGAAGCGAGTTATTGATTTTCAAACTGTTCACAAAGATACAGCACGAGTAATACAATAAGCGGTACTAAACAAACATATATATACATAAAAATAAAAATAAAAATTTTTATGATGCTACGTATTACTAATTTTGAACAATGAGGTCACAGTTTTTATCATTCAGCTGTTTGAAACATTACATAATGAAAGTACACTGTTACAAAACCAGCTCACTCAGTTAATAAATAATAAATCTTTAATCAAAGTATAAATAATTTAATATTGTACATTACTATCAGTACCACTGTTTTCTGTTCGCCTGCATCGAAGAGGTGATGTTAAAAAAAAAATTTTTTAACTGCCTCTAAATAAGTGGAAACAAAAAAAAATAGCAATCAAGGAATAATTTAGTAAAAAGTTATCCAAAACTTTAAACTTGTAGGACTTAATCGTTTTTCATACTTTACCTTATAAACTTTAACTTTACCTAATAAAGTAACCGTATATCAATTAAAAATGAACTGGGAAAAATTGGATTTTGAGTAAAAGAAAATTACTGTTAAATTTAAAAGTCTTTAACTTACATTGTTTTTTTTTTTTTTGAATAATGACAATGAATCCATCAATTAAAAATTCAAAATAATCAATTTTAAAAGAAACTCCAGGAAGAAGTGATTCAATTTTAACATTTTGTGACCCAATATTTCTAAAACTCTGAAACGGACTTTTTAATAAATTAAGTATTAAAAAATTCTTCTCATTCATGAAAATTCTAAGCGTAAAAGGATTTTTAGAAAATAAAATGGCGGTTAAGGGAGTCGGTTTAGCAAATTTCAGAAATCAAAATTGTTCGTAACTTATTATAACGAGCTGTATTATAAAAATAATAAGAAAAGCGACTTTCAAAATATATTTAAAAATATATTATCTGTTTTCTTATGAATGTAATCCATGATAAATATTTGTGATAGGATAACTCAATTTTGGATCATTAATCGCTTATATTTTATGTAATAAACTATTTAAATTTTATGCGTGTGGATATACACACTCATACGTGGTGTATGTGGATGTATTTCTTACATTTAAATCATTAAAAAAAATAAACGAACAAGAAGAAGGATTTTGTTGAAACTCCATTCCGATATAATGTTCAAAAAGTGACGCAATGTTATGGAAAATAAGGTTATAAAATAATATAGTCTTCTTCTTTTTTTGCAGGTTTAATTGAGGTGAACTGAGGAAAAATGGGTTACACAATGCAGCAGAGAATATTCATTGCCTCCTGATACGTTAGATGTACCAATTATGCCCAGACCCAGAATGCCTACACAGAAATGTATGGTGTGGATCAAGCAACTGTACGACACGTTCAAAGAGACAGGGAATGATGCAGCCAAAAGTGGTCGACCGAAAATGCTTACACCAGAAAAGTTGATCAACGTGCAAGCAGCATATTCTGTTAGCCCCAAGAATTCTGTGCGAAGCCTATCTAGCCAGTCTGGTCTCTCCGTCGGTAGTGCACACACGGCATACCGTAAGTGTTTAAAGATATACCCGTACAAAATTCGTGTTGTTCACGAGTTGTTTTCTGCATACACTGAAAAATATGTAGCTTTCTGTCAGCGGTTCATGTTATCTGTAATGCCAGACGGGGAAGAAATCGATGATTGGCTTTGGTCTGACGAGATACGGTTCCAGCTTGAAGGGTTCGTGAATGCACAGAATTCACGTATTTGGTGTACGGAAAATCCACATCAGATGCACGTATCGTCCCTACACGGACAAAAAGTGGGTGTTTGGTGTGCAATGTCACGTAGGCGAATGTTCATATCATTTTTTCATGGCTCAGAGAACAGTGAGTGCTACATACAGATGATACAATTTGTAAACACTATACTTGCAGACCCTCTAGAGTAGACATGTTTTCAGCAGGACACTCCTACGGATCATATAGCCAACAATACTATGAATTTCTTGGTTTAGTGTTTTCATGGACAAGTGGATAAGTTTTTATGGATGCCGCTTATAAACTTATCCTCACCCCATTCCCGAATTGCAAAGCTAAATTTTTTGATTTTTTTTTTTTGATAATTATATATGCATTGTAGGTAAAAACTTTGCTTTAATAAAGATTTCTAAAATGTTTCTGAAGAAAATCAAAATTCTTTTTTCGCGATGTACCCCATCTCCTTAACGAATTAAAAAAAAATATAATATGATCCCCATATATAGAAATATATGTGCTAGATTTAAAGGAAATAGGTTTGATCATCTTGAGATATAAGGCCAAAAGCAGTGTGACACAAATACGTACATAGAACGTAAATACATGCAGAAATTATGGTTTTTTGGTCTAGATGAACTAGTTGGACCCTAAAACATAAAGATTTACAAAATACCCGATACCCCATTTTTGAGATGATAACTATACTTTTCAAATATGTGATAATTTACTTGCGAATTAAATATAAAATTATATAATTAAATATAAAATATCTCAGTGGACACCACATAACTTCCTTGTATGCCTATTAAGCTACATATACACATTTTTAAAGGTACATAACATTTTATTTCATTTTATTTAATCTTTTTCTTTTATTGTTGTTATGTAATTATTATTCACTGTATTTTTTTAAAAATCACAGGTTAATAATTATTAATAAATCGATACAATTAAATAAAAAGAAAAGTTAAAAAAAAAAGAAAAGGAAATGAAGTCGAATTCGAACCGATGTACCTTCGCCTTGTAAGATCCACATATTTCAATAATTAAAATTTTATTTGCCTACCAATAAAAATAAGTAAAACTTACGATGTATCGTTGAAATGCTCTCAACGAGGGCTTATTACTGCAGTTAAGAAAAACTCCAAAATTCAATTTTTTGGATTTTGGGCTTTTTTGGGAATTTTTAGCCAAGTCAATTGCAATCAAAAGGCGAGGTGCACATCTAGATGTTACAACAGTCCTAAATCCAAAATTTCAACATCCTAGGGCTAATCGTTTTTAAGTTATGCGAAATAGATACGTACGTACAGACGTCACGCTGAAACTAGTCAAAATGGATTCAGGGATGGTGAAAATGGATATTTCCGTTGAAATCTGAAAACTGAAATTTTTCGAGATCACAATACTTCCTTTACTTCGTACAAGGAAGTAAAAATAAACAATGTGTGTGTGTGTGTGTGTATATATATATATATATATATATATATGCATAACCTAGAATTTCTTTTACTAATTTTATGGTCATTGTCTATATCAATATCGACTTTTTCAGACAGTTATGCTATATACTAAATTTAATGTTAATTTAAGTCAACGTAGATTCACGTGACAAACGTGATTCTACGTCATATCTTTTCAAAACTTAAAACAACTACATATATACTCGATTCACAATCAAGTTCATACTTCGAGAAATATGTTAGATCTCAAATCAGCTGTTGATTATCATTCTGAAATTGATTATCAGAGTTTAAAGGATATTCAAATGAGTAACGGTTAAACTATTAACCAATTCACTGCAAAAAATATGAATGATGGACTTTCTGTTCTGGAGCCGGTATAGTTATAAAACAAATTGTGTGTGATGTGCCTTTCCCTTGTAAGATCCAAATATTTCATTAATTAAAATTAATGAATATTTATTTTTTAGATTTTGGGCTTTTTTGGACAATTTTAGCCAAGTCAATTGCAATCAAAAGGGGAGGTGCACATCTAGATGTTACAACAGTCCTAAATCCAAAATTTCAACATCCTACGGCTAATCGTTTTTGAGTTATGCAAAATAGAGACGTACGTACAGACGTCACGCCGAAACTAGTTAAAATGGATTTTTCCGTTGAAACCTGAAAACCGAAATATTTTGCGATCACAATACTTCCTTTACTTCGTACAAAGAAGTAAAAAAAATCATTACAGAATAATTTCACAATTCAGAATCTGATACGGAAAATCATTTTGAGTATACACGTTAATGGGATGCAGAAAAACGGAGTTTTCTAGTTTTTCTTTTAATTAGTATTTTGAATATTCATAAAAAATATTGTTCTCGTAAAAAAAAAAATATTTTAGTTGTATTTTAAAGAATTAGCGTAAGCGGAAGTATAATATTAACGTTATGATATTTACATTATTGATTTTTTTTTTAATAACAATTGACTATTCGTTTCAACAGAGATTGCACATTCAAAAAACAAGGATAAGTTAATTTTCTAAATCTTGTTCAACATGATCCATTTTTAATGTGTGTCAAATAACGGTCTCTCAGCTGAATTTTGAATTAACCCACCGGGTTGGTCTAGTGATGAACGCGTCTTCACAAATTAGCTGATTTGGAAGTCGAGAGTTCCAGGGTTCAAGTCCTAGTAAAGACAATTATTTTTATACAGATGTGAATACTAAATCGAGGATATCTCGAGAGTTCCAGGGTTCAAGTCCTAGTAAAGACAATTATTTTTATACGGATTTGAATACTAAATCGAGGATATCGGTGTTCTTTGGTGATGGGGTTTCAATTAACCATACATATCAGAAATGGTCGACCTGAGACTGCATAAGACTACGCTTCACTTACATTCATACACAACATCCTCATTCATCTTCTGAAGTAATACTTGACGTTAATTCCCGGAGGCTAAACTGGAAAAAGGAAAAGGAAGAGGAAGCTCATTTTTGTACCTAAAAAATTCCTTATTATTTTTAAAAAAATACGTGAAATAGTATTCAGGTAAATACGTACAAATATGGTAAATACAAGTTAAAAACTTTATATGATATTCTTGCTTTTAGTTGATCTGGAAGACGATATGTTCTTACCGCGGTTAACTTTTAGCGATGAAGCGATAAAGTTTCACTTCACAATGTTCGCATTTGAGGCTTGAAAATCGGCATGAGATGGTATAGCAGGAACGAGATTTACTTAAAGTTAATTTTCGTGCGATTCGTTTAAAATTATTTATGATTCTTATTTTCAAGGAAACATAGTAACAGGATATTCTTATCTTGAGGTGCTGCAGGATTGGCTCTTTTCTTAATTAAATGAAGACTCTGAAGAATTCTTTTTTAAGGGAGATGGAGCCCCACTACGTCGGTGGAACCGAGTACATCGGTTTCTAAATGAAACATTGCCTCGACGCTGGATAGAGCCTACTGGAGCCCAAATCTACACTCTTGGTCCTATAGAACTCCAGCCATCACAGCTTATGATTTTTTTTTACAGGGTTATTTGGAAAGTGTTTATCCCTGCTGATTTGGATGAGCTGAAAACCAAGATCACTGCTGCAGTAACTTCAGTAACAGAAGCCTATCTCCAATACATTACGGAAGAATTATTCAGCTATCCTCTTGATGTTATCCGTACAGAAGATTGACATCATTTAGGATATTTTTTGTATGATATCTAATTCGCCTTATTAAATTAAAAACTTATTTATTAAGTAAAATATTTATTATGAAATATATCTGTTTGAAATCGGTTCATTATGTTCGATACACTCTGTATTGTGATGATGCGTAACAATTAGAGACCGGATTATATGAAACATAAAAAGCTTGAAATATGCATAAAAATGCTTAAAATATGCATGAAAACTGTCAAAATATGCCACTTTAAATAATAAAAAATAGTAATTATTTTTTTTTTTATTTATTTCAAAATCAGCATACAATAAGTAAGTGGTTGAATAACATATCGATAAATTCAATAATTAACAATTATTTAACGTTTTGTTACTTTTGTAACCGTAAACAATCAGTGCTGTTCTAAATGTACGTTAGTAAGATTGTGTCTTCGATCACTCAAAATATTTTTATAAGTTGGAAAAGGATGGCTCCATATCCGCTGAGGTAACTGGGCAATATTTGAATTTGGGTGCTATGTTAGCACTTATTGTTTCTGACAAACGTTCACCCGTCCCGTTAATAAAACTATCAATTTCACACAAAGGTTCAAAGCCTGGGTTATTGTTCAAAATGTTTTCAAATTTTTCTATAGGATTACACGGGAATACCTCTAGCAATGCGGAGTTCATTTGGAGGATTTTATTCATCAACTGAATAGACTCAGTCAACGCCAAAACTTCAGTTTCAAGCTTTTTATTACTCGTAGGTATGTAGAGAAAATGAGTGCTAATCACAGCTATTTTTTGTTTTTTTATACTAGAATCGTTAAGTGTTTCCTTAGACTGACAAACTGCCATAGCCTCTACACTATCAAATTTCGTTTACTACACCTCTGATGGCCTCGAAATGTTCGATGAAAAAACAGTAGAGGTTCAATCCACGTTCCCCATCGAGTTACCACTGGTTCGGGAGGTAAAGGCACATTTGGCAGTTTTTCTTTATAGGCCTTATTGCGAGCAGGTGCCTTAAGAAACACTTTCTTTGTTGACGAAACCAGTTTATTTACATTCCCAAACGTGGATCGTACTTCTTCAGCGAGTCGATGTACTCCGTGAGCAAAGCAGCTCACATGAATCAAATTCGGATAAAATACTTGGAGAGCTTTGGCTGCCTTGATCATATAGGGAGCAGCATCTGAAAGAAATATAAACACTCTTTCATCTGCAGAAGATTCAGGAAATATTTTTTTAATACCTTCATTCATAAATCTAGCGATCGTAGAATGATTTGTCATTTCAAGATGTTTGCAAAATTCCAAATAGGAAGAAGAGAGCTCTAATTTTAATGCATCGACAATTAAATTCGCAATTTAACGGCCACAAGTGTCGGTAGTTTCGTCAACTGAAATCCAAATAATGGTATCCTTGAGTTCATTGTAATTTTTACGCAATGTTGTTGCAGCTGGTACATTTTGATTCAAGCAATATTTTCGCAGAAAATCTTTGAAGGTACGATTTGTAAGTTTGTGAAGAGGAATATTACTTGTAAGCAATGCTTCACATAAATCCATCCTGAAGTGGTTTTCTTGTTTACCTTTGAAAGCGAAATCATTGCTATTTGCTGTTACAAGTTGTTGTCGTGGTCTTTGTTTTGCAAAGAAGAAGACTTGAAAACATTTGTCTTGAAATTCTGGTCTATTTGGAACTTTTTTGTGCTTGAAATATTTTCTCTCAAACTCGACAATATAAAACATTTCCGTCGTGTGTAAATATTCCGAGATAGTCAGTTTTTTTCAGGAGACATGGTACACATTAAACTTTACAAAAACAAATAAAAAACTAAACTGATGCAATGAACGCGTCAACAATAAAATGCGTAATTTAATTGCCTAGTGGGAGGAGTATTGCAGTAGGCATGCACGACGCAGAACGGTATCGTCCGTCATTGTCTCGCGTGAGTCTGTGTTTTACTTGGCCTCATAATGGTATTATTCTACCAAAACAATAGGCGCGCGGCTGCTAAGTGCGCTCTAAGAACGAGCGGCTAGGTTTGGCCGGCTACAACTTAAGATTTAATTTATTACCTAGGTACCCTACTGAAAAATATTGTAAATATAGCGAAAATATGCATCATCAGTAGATTTTAAGGAAAATATGCGATAACCGGTGAGTATGGGCTGATATGCTATTGCATTGCAAATGCATATAATCCGGTCTCTAATTATCTATTAATCTATTTAAATAGTCTAAATCTAAATTAAAACTATGATTTTAATGTTTGTTAAAAAATTGGTATTAATGGACCGAAAATTGAAAGGCCTGTATACCACTTTTTTCAATCATAGATGGTAATATTTCAAACGCTAAAATAAATAGCAATCGTTTCATAACTTGAATCTGTTATATAACAAGTTTTCTAAGTTGATTTTTTTTTAATGTTCAAAAAAGAATTAAAAACAACCGCTAAACGATTAGATTTAGTATTATTAATTGTTAGTACTTAGTCAAACAGAAGCGTACAAAAGTAATAAATAACAAGTTGGATGTTGAAATAAAAAGCTGATCGTGATAAATCATGAAGTTATTAATAAATATTTATAACATCGTTTCTTGTTTCTTTTTTTTAACACCAATATATAATTATTTCTTTAGATTTTTCATTTATGAAATTAAACTAATATTTAAATTAACTATTCAGATTTTTCTTTAACAGTCAAATTCGACTGGTATGATGATAATATCTTCATTATTTTTTTAGTTAATCTTTTAATATAATTACTACACTATACACACCCTAGTTACCGGTTTTATAAATTCCATTTTTTGTGTTGCTCTACATTTTTTACTTCATACATGTCCCTCTATGACAATTAAACTAAACCTGGATATCTTAATAAATGTCTAAGTTGTTTTTTGTCTTTATTAGATTCTGCCACGAATTATTTCTATATAATTTCATCTTAAGATTTCTATTTTTCGTACTTTATAGCCTATTTAATATTTTCCTTTTGCTTTCTAATTAGACCGGATGAATCATGGACAATTATACACGTTTCATTGTTCCTAAATGTTGCAGTCCATAGAAAGGAAACCTTCTTTAAATTCTTCTATCTTTAGTAGAAACTAGCAGATTTTTTAATTATATATATATATATATATATATATATATGAAAGCTGGAATTTGCCAGCCCGCCTTTGATCTGTTGACTTCGTCCATCCTTTGTAATTTAACTCTTTAAACTGGATAGCAAAATTATATTATACGATTTATAAAATTATCGGTACAAAAATTATACCTCATAACTAGTAACGTATAAAATATTAATGTAAAATAAAAATTATAAGGTGATATGTAAACAAAATATTTTACAAATGTTACAAAAAGATTTAAATAATCGGCAAAAAATATTTACTACTTAACATTTATAGAATTAGTATATCAAAGGATGTAAACTAGAACTGAGTTTACCATTCTTCTTCTTTCTTTTAAGCCCCTTCTCCTTAGTGAAAGTTGGCGGTCCATGTAGCCAGCTCCTAACATGAACGTCCATGAGAACTCAAAAGGATATCCTTCACGATCTTTAATCCAGTGGTTAGCCATTGCCTTCTACATCCTAATGCCGCTGACCGATTATGGCTCTTCCGCTTTTGGGGCTATTTTCTGCCCCAAGGACATTAGAGTGCCCTAACCTCAACCCGCTTATCCACCCTCAAAGAGGCTGTTTGCACTTGATAGAGAGGATATTCGGTGCCTTCATTCGTTTGTCTTTCTTTTTCCTGTTTAGTCTCCGGTAATTACCGTTCAGATAATACTTCAGAGGATGAAGGAGGATGACGGTGATATGTATGAGTGTAAAAGAAATGTAGTCTTGTACAGTCTCAGTTCGACCATTCCTGAGATGTTTGGTTAACTGAAACCCAACCACCAAAGAATACCGGTATCCACGAACGAGTATTCAAATTCGAGTATAAAAATAACTGACTTATTTTTACTATGACCTTTGTACTAGGAACTGAACGCTGGAATTCTCGACTTCCAAATTAGCTGATTTGTGAAGACGCGTTCACCACTAGACCAACCCGGTGGGTTTCCATTCGTTTGTCGTCTGCATATAACAACACGCTATAAACAGTCGTTGCCCCTTCTCTACCAACGGAAGTTAGAGAGGGGCTATATGAAGTGGTCAGGATTTCAATATCGTTGAAACTTAGACCGTAAAGGCATTTCTCAGCTTCTCTGGATCTTTAAAGAGGAGTTTACTATTTACTTTATATAAATAGAATCAAATTGTGGATATTGTTTCAAGCTTGAAATTTTAGCCAATAGGATGTGTGCTTCTAATTACTAATCACAACTTATATTGTTGTATTTGGATTTAGTTATTTACTTACTATAAAAAAAAAAAATGTAATCAATTTAGTTTAAACACAAAAGAATTTATCAAACATAAAAGAATTTATTCAGATCTGAGTTCAAATGAAATTCAGCAAACTTAAATAACCATTTTTTTTTTGTTAATGCAAAAATTTCTTCATTCTTTTAAACAGTGGCAATTTTTTTAGATCATAGGATCGAAATAAAAGTTATTCCATTTCTGAGTTTGGGTAAAAAATAATTATTTACTGATCTTAAGTTGATCTTCTAACACTGAATTCACCATTATTTCCATTTCCGCTTCTAATAACAATTTTTTATTTATTTTATAAGTAAATAAAGAAATACCGAAGAGTTAGCATATTAAATTTACAGAATAATGGTAAATTATGCTCTAGGAGCTGTTTGTTAGTAAAGAAATGATAACTTTTTTTGTATGATAATTAATAACTTAATGTTACATTCATAAGTACCACCCCAAAAAGAAATTCCTTATTGTAATTTAGAATGGACCACGAGTAAATGAAATACAGAACAGAATTAAAAAAATAATGATGTAGAAAACGAACCATTTTAAACCTTTACAAAAGCAAATTCTTAGTTAGCCAAAAGCTATTTTGGTTTAGATAAATAATTAACCTTAACTATTTTTCCTTCAACCCTCTCTATGAATATACCATTATTAGAAAATTCAATCATATTCTCAACACATCTATTATAAAAAAATACAATTCATCAGCAAATTTAACTCCTTACCTATATAAAAATCATAAATTCATTCTTACAGCTCAAAATCATACAATTAGAACTGAACCAATTCTCAATTTATCCAAGTAATTCTGCAACTTAATGATTCCAGGGATTTTGCCTCATAACAGAGGGGAATATTATTATTAAATGCTAAAAAAAATCCTTCAAATCTACCAAAACATGGATTTTTATATAAATAAAAAACAAGATCGACCCAATATTGACCCTTGTGGAATGCACAGTTAATTAGCTTCGGGTTATTAAATGCACATCCTAGCCTAATCTACTGAGATATACCTGTTAAATAATCATCAATCATCACCTCTCACGTCTGAGAGCTGGTAACCCGATTCATATCCCACTGACAATTTCCCGCTACAGCTCACCTCCTCTGCCATTTGAAATCAATGTGTCTAAAGTTTCTCCAGTGGCCTTTTCAGTTTGGTCCATCCATTTTTACGGCGGTTTTCCGCGTGACCTGTTGTCCTCGATTTTTCCCTTTACGACTAGTTTATCAAGTTTTTCGAATTTTTCTTCCTCTTTTCCATCCATGCGACTCGGGGCATTCTTTTGTAGGCCCACATTTCGAATGCATTAATTTTTCTCTGATCTTGAGACCTTGCTGGTCCAGGTCTCAACGCCGTACACGACTACTGGAAATATTAGTGTATCTGGAGCAGTGTCAGCTTTGTATTCTTCGTGATCGCCCTATCCTTTCAAATAGTTGTCAACTTTGTAAATACTTCTTTACTAAGATAATTATTCTTTGTATTTCGGCCGACGAACCTCCCGTCTTTACCTATTGTGGATCCTTGATATACGAAACGGTCCTCCTTTTCGCGCATATCATACAGCGCATCACTGACTGGAAGATTGGTGACTCGGTCTGCGATCGTAAGTTTTGTTTTTCTGATGTTTAGTTTCAGGCCTAGTGCCCCAGTTTCTTGCTGAACTTGGTAGAGCATCTCCTTTATTTCAACTTCATGGTCTGCGAATAGGGTCGTATCGTCAGCAAACCCTAAGTCGGTTATACACCGGCCTTCTACTTGTATACCGCTATGCCAGTTTTTCAGTCTCTTCCACACGATCGCCGTATATATTGAATAAGATGAGAGACAGAATATATCCCTGTCTTATTTCTCGCGAGTAAAAGGGCTCCATTGTGTGATTTTTCTGTATAACCACTGAAATATTCTTTAAATATAGGTTTCGAATGAGGGTAACAAGACGATCGGGAACGCCCATCTCCTTCAATACTTTCTACAGATCTTTCCATCTGACCGAGTCGAAGGCCTTAGCTTGATAAATAAATAAAAAATCCTTTTATTAAGTAAAAACAATACAAAATTGCAACGCAATCGTCAACAATCAATAACTAGGAAAATGTGGTTAGAGGTCCACAGAAATGATTAAAATCTTAAAGTCCTTTCTATCCATTCAGTCGCCCCATCCAAACGTACAAAACATGTCATTCAAGTACAGTTCACATATTTATGACAACAGCCTATAAAATTTCATGAACTCGTCAACAAAGTAGAACGCTTTAGATACCAAAAAGGTGTTTAATCGAGATTTAAATTAGATTTAAACTTGATCCAAGAAGCACATTACAAGAGGCGTGTTGGACTCGCTGGCTTTCTCTATCAGCTGCTTAATATTTGGAATTTGCTGACGCGTAGTCTTTTCTTTGTTTGACTTGCTCTGTAGGAATAAAATAATAATAATAAAATACTGCAAAATAATATATACAAGTTATTTTATTTCCATCATTACAGGATTTTTAAACCCTTCCTGACATATTTTTAGCGGATGTTCAATCTTTTGTTCGATAACCATATTTTTTTTGTAATAATCTTGCATTTTACATATATATCACATATAACTTCAAAGAGATAAGGATTCCACACAAAAAATTCTACAACTTCAACCAATAAAGCTTCTTAACTGTTTTAGGTGGAACCTTAGATTTTGTCTCTTAAGAAAATTAAAAAAAAAAAAAGATACTGACTCTTATCTTAGGAATTATTTTACTTATACGTAGAATAAAATTCTTAATATTTGCAGGTGGTTTTTCTCGAATACATTTTGAATTTTTTATCTATGGCTTCCCCACTCTCAATGATAAGTTGTTATTATTTAATTTTTTAAAATATATTTACCGTACTTTTAATAATATAATGCGGGTTTGCACATAAAGAAACGTTGATGAAATTAATATTTTATAATCGATTCGTCTTTATAACTGTTTTTTTTTATTCATCAGAGTATAATTTGTAAGGAGGTGCAGGTGGCAATGTAAGGCCTCATGACGTACATCTGTATGAAGCCAGGTTTAACTGCTATTTATAAGCATAAGTCTATCTGCTAATAACCATACTTTTACTAAGATTGATAACTGGTTTTTGGTGTACGGATAAAGTGTATATATTCTAAATTAAATATGTTTATTCAACATACATGTGTTTAATCAAATTCCACTAATTGGAATCACCTGAACAGTAATTCTTAGGTTAGAACGCGTATTATGAGATAAGCTTATTGTATTGTTAATAAACGGTTTAATAATTTAAACTAGCAAAAAATCTTTAAAAAATTAAACGTTCCTAAAAATGAATAAATAAAATCAAAAGAATTTTTTAAACAACTTCATCAATTTTTTTAAATAGGCTAACAGATAAACATTAAAAAATACTCACTCTAAAATAAAGTACCGAGGAGAAATCTCAAAAAGTTCAAGATAAAGATTGGGGTAAGACCGGGTGATGGATTTACCTCTCCTTTTTAACCATGTACTGGAAAAATTATTAGAGAATAAAGAAAAAACAAATGGAAGTACTCAAATTCAAATTTTTGATACCAGAAAAACAACTTAACTCTACAGTGTCTAGGGTTCCCAGATGATCTAACTATCATATCACATTCAACAGAAATAGCAACGAATCGTAGTATTCACTAAAAGAATAATCATAAATGCAGATCTCCTTCGAGAAAATACAATTCATGACGAACATTAATTCAGTCTCTCAAAAATCTACTAATGGCACAACGAAAAATTAATAAACCCGAAAAATTCAAACCCCTCGTGGAGATAATTGAAATCAACGTCTCTGAAAAGGAAGCCATCAAATCAAGAACCATTAAAATATATAATCAACCTATTAATAAACTAAGAACACCTATAGTAAGAAATTAATATCAAAGAACGCTAAACTAAGACGCTACAATATCATTCGTTTGGAAGCTCTAAACACAGCTGTACTACTTCAAACATCAAGGCGATCGCCGCTTCCAAACCGCGACCGCGAAATTAAAGCTCATTATAAGTTCCTTACTTCCTTTAACCTTTCAAGAAAGAAGAAGATGGAACGAACCAAGCAGCCATCAGTCGTAGACCGAAGAAAGAAGAAACCAGCACTTTTCCCCGTTCCGCCCTTCCGAGCCACGGGACTTCCTAAGGTTAGTGGCGTGTAATTCGATTACTGCCTACTTACGGAAAGTGCAGGCCAAAGAAGAAAGAAGACCCACAACGTGACTCGCCGCCACGGACTAGTCCGGCAGAAGAGTCCAGCAGAGAAACAGCGCGAAGGGCAGCCACGAAAGAAGAAGAAGATCAACAATCCTCTTACTCACCATCCTCAAAACTTACAATTTAATTCAGTCAGCGCATGCGATTCCCTCCAGAGAAGGGGGCGCATTGCTCCCTTCAAATAACTAGGGCCCCGATAAGCGTATTCCTGCTAGCCCATAAGGTGCTAGTACCGAAAGGACTTCAGCGGACGGACTGAAGGGGAATCACGCCAGGAGTACGAGGCTCAAAAGCCTAGTCTCCCACGGTCAGACCCAGTAAATAAATTTCACGCTGGTCCATACGGATAGGAACGCCAATTAATAAATCCGTCCATAAATGAAACTTAAAATTTATAACCGTCACTAAATAACCCATGAAACCCACCCGATAATAGAAAGATACAGCAGCAAGGGACATTGTCCGGCTCTGCGATCTGTAGGAAGAAATATTGAAACTCCCGCCATTCTTGCGTTCCGTTCCGTTCTAAACGCAGCTGAATGTTTGATATTTAACAAGAATATTCTGAGGTTCAAATCCTAACAAAAGTTAGTTGCTTTTATACGGATTTGAATACTATACAGCGGATACCAGTGTACTTTTGTCTTTTTTTTCTCCTTCCTTCCATCAATTCAACCCTCCCTTCTAAGGCCGAGCCATCTGTTAGCATAACTCCGCTCTTGTGGTGAGGGGAGGGTGTCTCTACCTCTAACTAGTCGAGTAGCCACACAGGCCCACTTATGACGTTCCCAGCAGCACCATTCGGGTAGCCGGCACTAGGTCCTCCCAATGCCTCGCCTCAAGCTAGGGGTCCCTCTACGGGTCTGCGGTCTTTTCCAGTGCCGTTTCTCTAACCATCCAAGCGGTCACGATGGTCCCGACATGTCTATTCCAGCAACACCACCTGGACAACTTGGACTAGGTCTTCTCCATACCTTGTCTCTAGTCGGGTGCTCTCACCGGGTCTGTGAGCTTTTAATACACCTTTTTGCACAAGTTCCCCAGCTCACTTCCAGAAGAAAGCTATTTTCCTACCATCCTCCTGACACTGCAGGTACTGATGCACCTTCGCTATTAAGATACAGTCAATCACGCAATCAGACACAGTCTACTCCCCGTCCTGTGGCCCAACCCGCCACATTTGGACCTCTCTCTGCAGTCAGAGGTCCGATGACCACTTCTGCCACAGTTAAAACACGCACCCGACCTATCAGGGCCATTGCAATTGGTCGTAATGCCACCCACCTCCTGACACCTGTAGCATTTTCGTTCCTCATGCCTAATGACAACACGACATATAATCCCGCCGATCTTTATCTTTTCTGCTTTCACCAAACGAGTTGCCACTGCATAGAGTAGTGCTAAAGTGACATTTTTTCGTGGTTTGAGTTCAAATAACTACACGTCTCAAGAATGGCCGGCCTGAGGCTGTACAAGACTACGCATCATTTTCATGTCATATATAACACCTCATCATATTGGGTCATGGGGGGGAGGTTCCTCATTGTTCATTAGTAAAACAGATTGCAACAGACACGTTAGGAAAAAATAGAAGTTATTTGTATTATCACAATCAATATATTATTTGTAATCTTCTCAGAAGAATGCCAGAAATAATAAATTTATAACATTTTTAACTCTTGAATGGTATGAGTTAAAATATTATTTTTGTTTGACGAGCTCATTTTAGTTATTTTTCTAGAGTTCGGCGAGCAGGTAGGGTTTGACTATATTTTTACTTTCAGATTTCCTCGTAATGTGAAAATTAAAAAGAAAATTGACTTATTAATTAGATAATTTTATTTTAAACTCGTCAAAAACACTTTTTAAATTCAAATATATGTAGTTAATTTTAGTTTATGAAATAGTATTAAGAAATCCGCTAACTTCCAACATTAAAATCTAACATTCCAATATTATTAATCGGTTGAATGTTAAGGTCTACAGACTTTATAGGCTAAATTACTTAAACAATTTTTTTACAATTAATCTAAGAATAAACAATTTTTGACATATAATATATATTTATATATATATTTTATATTTATTACATTTAATTTACATTTTTATAGGACCCCCAAAACTGATACAGTAGTTTTTCAGGGGTTTTCTATAAGAAAAAAATACAGAGTTAAATAAAAGCGAATAATTCCATAGAAAAATAAAACTCATAAACTTACAATTAACACGAACAAAATAAAAAAAATTCCTTATATTAATATTCTGCTCTCCAATTTTCTCCTTCATGTTACTTCATGAAGGATTTATGAATGTTTTACTTCAATTTTTTCATAGAAATGAGATTTAATTTGTCTGGTGACAGATTTGACAAAATGTTCGGGATCAGATGATAGCTCCACTTGTTATGAGTACTTCCTTTTTTCCTGTTGAGCCTCCGGGAATTACCGTTCAGGTATTACTTCAGAGGATGATACAATGAGTCTCGTACAGTCTCAGGTTGACTATTTCTGAGATATGCGGTCAATTGAAATCCAACCATCAAAGAAAACCGATATCCACGATCTAGTATTCAAATCCGTATAAAAATAACTTTCTTTACTAGAACTTGAACGCTGGAACGTTCGATTTCCATTTCACCTGATTTTTCGGAGACGCGTTCACCACTAGACCAAGCCGGTGGGTGTACTTGTTATGAGTCCGGTGTATAAAATAAGAGTGTTACGAGTTGCATAGTTCATCATTCTTATTTTTAAAAACTTTGATGAGAAAAAGTTTTCCGTAATAATACCTTAACGCGGCAGACCTCTGGATGATAGAAGTCTGTTAATTCAATGAAAATCTTGGATATTTGTTGGAACATGTCTATTGTAATAGGCTTGTAGAATGGTTTTAATTACTTGTTTTTAGAAGGAACGGATTATATTATGTTAATAACAATCCTCAGCACTTCTCCAAACAGTAATAAAATCTTATCTTAAGATTGACTCAAATTTTCAGCAGATAGTGCTTCAGGGTGTGAAGCAGTGGACTATTATTGCAAATTATAATAGAAAAGTTTTAGAAGAACTTAGAAACACAGAAAAAACTCTTAGAAGTTGGCGTCAGAGGGTGCCGGGTTGGACACCCTCTCGAGCATGAGGGGGTTGCTTTGGTGCAGTGAAGCCGTGAGCACTCCACTCCCGGTGCCTGAGGGCGTTGCTCACGTTTTTAGTGATTTTTGCTGACGGTCGTATGGGTAAGTAATTAGTTGAGATGCGTGTGTGTTAGATGGTCGGTGTGTGTTTGTGTATTCTGGGTGAAATTGTGGAAATTTAATTAACTGTTGAATGAGCTTTGGTAGATAATTTATGTCTTGTGGCCATGTCTTCATAATTGTGGTGTGCTTCTCTTATGTTAGCTTCATTGTATGATTGTATAAATACGTGTGGTACGTCTTAGTACCTGTTAGGTGTGCTATTTTTCTGGATGTTTTCCTTCTTTAGGTGTTTGTGGTTAAGTGTGTGCGTGTTGTGGTCTGGTATGGATGATGTTTGCTTGTGGAGACCGAATGTGTGTATGGGTGCTTACTCCCCTCCTGACGTAATGCTTTATTAGCGATTTCCCAGGAGGTGCGGTCGCCAGGGATGGAGGTTTAGTCGGTATTGCGCAGGAATAAATACGCATTTTCTGTAACAGCTTGCGGAACCTGTTGCGAGTCTGACACTGCTTCGGCACCCGTAAATGGAGTTCATCCACCTCAAAAAAATAAAAATTAAAAGAAATAATGTGTAATATACAATGTTCAAAATATAGTTAGGGAAACGAATCTGTAAATCTAGAATTACATTCTATTCTACGAAATCAAGCAGAAATGAAATTAATTTTCTTAGTCCCAGTAAAATATTTATCAACAATAATGCCTAAATAGTTATACTCGGATTTATAAGCTACAACAGGGAAATTGCAGGATGGTACATTTTTTAAACAAATCCAAATAGGAGCTTTTGAAAATAAATTTGTTATTTAATAAAATTAAAAATTAAGTCGCTTATCTCATAACCCACAAACTTCAGATCTGAAGCTCTTAATAAATCAACACCAGGGGATTTCTTTTCATTTAACAAGAAAATTACCTCATTCATTTTTTGAACAGTGACAGGAGACATATAAAAACTAACATCAAGCGGAACGAAATCTACGTGAAGTGATAGTAAAAAATTGTATCTGTGCTTTATAACGTCTTTAATAAAATAATCAGCAAAACGATAAGCCACAGTCAATTCATCCTTAAAAAATTTTTTTATTACATCAATTTCCAAACCCGATCATATCAATAATATGCCAGGTATTTTTAATGTTTCCCTTATCTAAACCTAATTTATCTAAGTAAAATTTATTCTTCTGCTTTTTAATTTTTTTTTAATCGATTCTCGAAACTGATATAGTCATTTTTCAATACTAGATTAACAGGAGATTGCTTCCATTTTTTGAAAAGTATATATTTTTCTTTAATTTGGTCTACTAACGCTTATGTAATCCATATATAATAATACTAATAATATTACCAATTATTTACGTTGGAATATATACGTACATTTCATAAGTCGAATTAGATTTTCTTGTTTTCTGTTTCTCTTTTTGAGTTGGAATAAATCAAGATAAAGTTTTATTTATTTTTATTTTATTTTCTGGAAAAGGAGATGACTGAAAACATTACTTTTATTTTTTTTTTTTTTAGCTATTAAAACTTTTAACAGCACGGTACACAAGTTTCATAAGAAACGTAATACAACAGAAACAGAAATGCACCGTATAATTCTTTGATACCGAATTGAGTTTGTGTTCTTTTCTGTGATTAACGGTGACATTGCGTAAATCCAGAAAATGAAAAACATACGTTTGTTATGACATGCTTTGTCATGCACAAAAATAAGCTTCTCTTGTTTTACCCGCATTATTCTATTCTATGCTTTTTAACAAGAGATAACCCTTCACGAATATGCACGTTACTTCATGTATACTTCTGTTCGTCTATCTGCATGTCTCTGTGTTATTTTAAGCATGTGTTAATTGCTTTCAAATAATCCTTTAAAACTCTCTTTCAGGATGTCTGTTTCAAACAACAACCATAATGGAAGAGGAAAAAGCAAAAGTAGATAATTCAAAATTTGTCACAGAATTTAACTTATATAAAATCTGTTGTTGCAAAAGAAGTAATCATAGTTACGAAAACTCAGGACATTCATCAATTTTTATTGTGAAAGTCAGAGTTGATTATTATCCTTTTATAAACAGTTTAAAACTGTGTTTGCTGATTGATTAATCCATCGTGAAATTACATAAGTATTAAATATAAATTTCATATCAGTAAACATATGATTACATGTCTGTTGTAACTTGTTTATTTGTACAGGTAATGGAAACTTTGCGTGATAAATTAAATTAGTAGAAACTAGCAAAACTGTATCAATCGATCTATTTTAGCGTTCGCCATTTTGTAAAATTTTAATTCTTCCAGGCTTTTGTTTTACATCAAAATGCCATATGTAGTTCTATTAAATAAGTTTTATTTTTTCATTAGCTTCAAATTACCTCTAAAATAATAATTTTCGAAGATAGCTTTTTAAATGGGTTACAGCGTTCTTATGTTTGGTTCGTTCGAATGAATCCCACTACGGTAAGTATTAGTGAAACGTTAATATTAGCTATTTAAACTAATCGTTTTTTAAATAAATTTGATTGATTAAAAAAAGTCTTTTCTTTTTGGAAACAAAAAAAAATTATTTATGGAAAAAAATTATCCATTTCGGAAGAGTGACAAAAGAATAAGTTATCAAAAAAAACAAAAAACTAGGCAGTTATCAAAAGCAATCAATTTCTCTGTTAAAAAGAATTTCTAGAACGGCAATAATATTTGACAAAAATAAAATGTTCTTATACGAGTTATTATGAAGTAGTAATTACTGAATGAAAGGTTTTTCTTTTGATGACAAATTATATTCAACTACTTACATTTTAATTTCTGTTTAACGTGGAAATATCACGAAGTTACTCATAATGAAATTTACCATTTTTAAATAAAATTAATAGTAGAAGGAAAATTAAAGAAAAACAAACCAACATACTTAGCATTTATAGACCTAGAAAAGGCATTCGGTAACGTAGACTGGAATAAAATGTTCAGCATTTAAAAAAAATTAGGGTTCAAATACAGAGATAGAAGAACAATTGCTAACATTTACAGGAACCAAACTGCAACAGTAATAATTGAAGAACATAAGAAAGAAGCCGTAATAAGAAAGGGAGTCTGACATGGAACTAGCAGTTAATGATGTTAAAGAACAATTTAGATAAGGAGTAACAGTACAAGGTGAAAAGATAAAGGTGCTACGATTTGCTGATGATATAGTAATTTTAGCTGAGAGTAAAAAGGATTTAGAAGAAACAATGAACGTCATGGATGAAGATCTATGCAAGAACTACCGCATGAAACTAAACAAGAAAAAAAGGAAAGTAATGAAATGTAGTAGAAATAACAAAGATGGACCACTGAATGTGAAAATAGGAGGAGAAAAGATTTTGGAGGTAGAAGAATTTTGTTATTTGGGAAGTAGAATTACTAAAGATGGACGAAGCAGGAGCGATATAAAATGTCTAATAGCACAGGCGAAACGAGCTTTCAGTCAGAAATATAATTTGTATACATGTAAAATTAATTTAAATGTCAGGAAAAGATTTTTGAAAGTATATCTTTGGAGTGTCACTTTATATGGAAGTGAACTTGGACGATCGGAGTATCTGAGAAGAAAAGATTATAAACTTTTAAAATGTGTTGCTATAGGAGATTGTTAAAAATCAGATGGGTCTATAAATTGACAAATGAAGAGGTGTTGTGGCAAATAGATGAAGAAAGAAGCATTTGGAAAAATATAGCTAAAAGAAGAAATAGACTTATAGGTCACATAATAAGGCATCCTGGAATAATCGCTTTAATATTGGAGGGACAGGTAGAAGAAAAAAATTGTGCAGGCACAACGTTTGGAATATGTAAAACAAATTGTTAGGGATGTAGGCTGTAGGAGGTATACCGAAACGAAACGACTAGCACTAGACAGGGAATCTTGGAGAGCTGCATCAAACCAGTCAAATGACTGAAGACAAAACAAATGTAATTTTTTAAAAAATGGTAATTTTAGTTATCTTTTTTCTATCGTTCAGTAAAAAAGATGAGAATCTACGAATAAATTCCCGCTTTGAAATAAAAAATATTAAGCATATTTCGAAAATAATTTTAAATAAAATAAAATTTTTATTTTATATTCTTATGAATAATGTAAAGTACGTGTATAGTAAGCTGGAAATATACGGGAATTCAAGTTTTAAATTAATTTTGTAATCGAGCATCCGTAACTACTTAAAGGGTTGATAATTTACCAAATGTAGGGTTAAATTTTTTTATAACTATATATTGTCATAGAAGTTCGTTCATGTGTTTATTATTTCTATAATGCTAACTTAATAATCTACATGCTCTAACATCACATTCGTGCGTATTTTACACCCTCTGGATTATATTTTTTCATTATCTTTTTTATAAAGTTTAAGAATTAGATAAATTAAATTTTAGATAAAAGGGTTACTCATGACTAAAATTTCTAAATTCTTTTATTTTTTATTAAGAAGCTAGGAAAACAATTTAATTTATGTCTAATTAATTAATTTAAAGAAAGGAAAAACAAACAAAAAATCCACAGCTTTTTGTCTTAGGCCTCCCGACTTCTTCGCAATTTCTACATGGCTGCCCGAACGTTTACCATTAAATCGATTGGGAGAGCCGTTCCCAATACGATGGTAGTCTCATAGGAGATTGTTTTAAAAACATCAGTTAGTATAATTAAGGCTCTGCGCTAGTCCAAGCATTAATACAAGGCGAATTTCATGTCGTACTCGTCTGTCAAAAAACAAAGTGTGGCTCGTTCTACGGAAAGAAACCTATATCCTTTCCGCCTGCAAAAGGTTCAAAATTTGTGGCAAAAAAATTACCTCCAGCGGTTAAACTTTTGCAAATGGCTTCTAGACAAAGCTGAATAGGTAAATTCAATTTTATTTACTGATGAAGATACTTTTAAGAGAAACGGAGTATTCGATTCTAAAAATAGCCACTTATGGAGCAAAGACAATCCACATTGTACGGTGGAAACTAATTTTTAACATAGATTTCACATTAATGTTTAGTATAGCATTATTTATGAAAAAATTCTGGAACAATTTATTTTGTTTTCCTAATACACCGAAGAATGTTTAAAAAGAATACTCTAAAGAAGATGTTTGTTAGGTACAGAAAAAATATACGATTTTCTATCTATTTTCGTTTGTTATCTTCAATAACAATCGATTTTAAAAGTTTTTATTTACTTTTTGTTGGCCGTATTTACGTTCATTTTCTCAGAATTAAATTCTCTACAAGTTTTTTTTTTTTACTAAATCTTCTTCATTTGTTTGTCATTTAACAAAGCTACTGTATTATAAACCTAAAAAAAAAACTTGTTCGACACCGAATTTTGTGTTTTACTTCGGATATCATAAACACTATACGAGCTACAATTCTGGGACCTGTATTATCCTATTTCCCAGCTCAAATTACATAAGAAACCACCAACTTTACTCCTTAATTTGAGTCTCAAAGATTAGGCTTCTTTTTAATGGAAGAGTTGAAATCCGGGCGAAATATTTCGCCAGCCGTAACTCGAAAACAAAGCGTTTCCAGACCTTATGAACTTTTTTCATTATTTTCACCGTAGATCAGGTCCTGAAAGTTTCTCCGTTTCTTTGTGGTACACTCCAAATAAAAAGATTTTTTTTGAAACAGTTAATTCATGATTTTTGTTATTCTTGAACTATTTTCTTTTTTAGTTTTTCTCATGTTTTATTTACTTTCATGTTACACCAAAGCTTTAAAGCCTTCATTATGCATATTTTTAAAATAAATAAAATAAAAAAATGGAAATTAAAATATTCGTACATAGAATAAAATCAAAAAACGGTTCTTAAAAAAAACAAAAATTACTTTGGCAATCTCATATTAACTTTTATTAAAAAAAAGAAAATATTTTTTTGAAAAAAAAAATCACAGACAGAAATATTAATAAAAATATGCTTTCCTATGTATCAGAAAAACTTGAAGTCGACCCAATTTTAATCTCAAAATGTAATAATTTAAATCTCAATGAAAATATCCATTTCTCATTAAAAGTCCTTCACCTAATTCTAATTTTTAAGTATCATTTTAAGTCATTTTTAAGTATCAATTTTTAAGTCACCCAGGGAGTATTTATTCTTTTTTTTGTAAAAATATTTAATGATTAATTAATCTGATTACCAGTTTAATATTAATTATTAAAATTACAAATTTATTAATAAATATTACTGAAAGCTGAGTGGAAATAGATTCGTAAATATTCCTCTCCCTTAGAAGTAAATTCCTCCGATTTGTGCCAGTAAAATTTGAAAATTAGAAAGAAATAATCTTATCACTTTCGACGTTACCAATAAAATATATAATTACATTTAGATTTCAGTTTATTGAGTAGGTGGCATAATTATGAATGCATTAATGTTTCTACTTAACAACTATTGGGTGGTCCAAAAGGAAGGTAGTCTATTGTGGTTATTAATCACATTACGTAATCATTTAGTTAATTAAAATAGCAATCGTGGAATAAGATACCAAGTAACCCGATTTCCATAAAAATAAATATAATAGTTAACAGTGAAAGTGAATTATTTATAAAGGAATTATAGTAACACAATGTTATTAATTAAGAATCTTTTATACATTATCAATATTTTTCTTATTTCTATTGCATTAAATAATCCATTTTTCTGAATAGTAATTTGAGAAACTATAAAACTATATTAAATTTTTTTGTAAATTTAGGATCGATAATTATTCATTTAATGTAAATTATGAGGAAATAACCACCTATTTAAATTAAATGACGTAAAATTTTAATGTTAAAAAAGAATGGATAAAATATTTGTTACGTAAACCATAAATAGTTCTAGGTAATATTATTAATGTTTAAGATTCCGTGATATTTATCGTTTTTATTTTTTCTTAGAAGGCCTGATCTTCCTAAGAAATGAAAAAATATTCTACCGCATTATACAACAATCAGATCGTGTTGTAAAAAATATCTGCTTATTAACTTATTGGTGACTGGAAAATTTAACTACATAGTATACAGCATAAAAGATGATTAAAGTACAGATTCCAATAACCAGCCATAGACAGAAGCTACGACTTTTGCATGATACTTAACAAAAATGTAAAACCTATAAAAGCTGACCTCCATGGATAATCGCTTGTAGGAATCACTTTGTAAAAAACTAATTGGCAACGGAGGTACAAACACTAATTTTTTTATACTTCAAATTTGCATTTATTTGCAAAAAAAGAATACGCTCAAAAACTAGATAAATATGTTTTCTACATTGTTTATTGATGGTGGTTGTTTAACAACCGAAATAACCATTTGTATAGGTTTTTTTTATCATAATTCATTTATTTACAATCGGTTACAAGAAGGAACCATAAGTAAATATATTTATAAGTGCTTAGATGAAGGGTTTTCAATGAATCCCCTCAATAAAACATACATACATAAGACGATCATTTAAACGTGATATAAATATAAGATAATATGCAAATATAAATGTATTTACATATATTGTATTTTAAATACAGATTGGGCTCGGGGATGAGGGGCAGCCCTCTGCGGAGCTGCCGTTCGCATGTGCTTGCACGAGTGGGCGGTAGCGATTAGGCACGGGGATTCTCACACCCCACGGTCTTTTTCGAGAGTGCGAAAAAGACCGAGTCCCGGCGAGGATGCCCCACTCGGGGTGTTCCCGTTAGAGGCATTGGTATAAAGACCGAGCCCCGGCTCCCAGAATGGGGACCGAGGGACGGCATAGTCGGGCCTGGTGGATCCTACTTTGGGGGTTTAAGGCGGGCGCAAACTGAGATCCGACCGGGTGGCTGAGACGTGGAAGCCCGTTAGAGTAAAGGATAATCCCCTTTACTTTTTCCTGTTTAGCCTCCGGTAATTACCTTTCAGATAATATTTCAGAGGATATATGAGTGTAAATGAAATATAGTCTTGTATAATCTCAGTTAAACCATTCCTGAGATGTGTGGATAATTGAAACCCAACCACCAAAGAATAACGGTATTCACGGTATAGTATTCAAATCCCGTGTAAAAGTAGCTGACTTTACTAGGACTTGAACGCTGGAACTCTCGACTTCCAAATCAGCTGATTAGGGAGGACGCGTTCACCACTAAACCAACCCGGTAAGTTAAAGAACAACCCCCTGGGCTGTGTAATACTTAACTGCAAGATCTGGTCCAGGGGAGAAGAAGAATAAAAAAAAAATGTAAATACATAAAGAGAATTGTTCATTTGTGTAAATGAACTTGCTCAGGTTCACTTTATAAAACGTACAAAAGTCTATAAAACCCCAACAAAAAAACAAAATGTCAAATAATATTACAAGACAAAGGAAAACAAAAACAGAACAGTAACATAAATTGCTTATGAAGAAATTTAGGTCCTTCAACAGGTATAGAGAAGATGCACATCACTTAAAGAATATCGTCCCAGACCAAAAATCTCACCCAGGTTCTACACGTGAAGGCGTTTGAGTAGCTGGAAATTTTAAACTGTTGTCTAGGAGATTCAGCGATAGATAGTTTACATGATTACCTAGTCGTTGTTTGTGATGTGAGCCGAATCGCTTGATTTCCTCACGGACATAAGAAAATTCGAGACTGTGATGATTTTCTTAGTTTCATACAAACCACGACACCTCTGTAATTATTCTTGCCAACTTATTCTGGAAACTTTGTATAACCTTAATTTTGCTCTTGCTCGTCGTATCTAGTAGCTGTATACCATAATGTCCAAATGGGTTCCAGAATGACATTGTATATTAAATGTTTCTTGGACAGCGGTACATGTGAATTCCTGTTTATTAACAATTAAAGTTCCTTAAACCTAATGTTTAGCATCGTTCTTCCATGTCAAGTAACGATCAAGGTGGATCCCGAGGTACTGTACTCGGTCAGAATACGAAATGAAAAAGCCGTCTAGATTGACTCGGGGACAGTCATCCCTTCTTAACGCGAACATGATTCGATTTATTGTGATTTTTTTATTCTTCACTTTGTAAGCAACTCCCCGAACAGGTCTAACGCCTACTTAAGCTTTCCTGAGGCCAGACGAGGGTCTTCATCAACAGCCAGGATCGCTGTGTCATCAGAAAATATGGCGATGGTTACATTGGCCGGAGTCGGAAGGTCTGTAGAGAAAACTGAGTACAGATATGGTCCCAGAAACAGAGCCCTGAGGAACCCCCTATCTAATGTCAAAGGATCTAGATAACTCGTCTTTTCAGCTGACCTGGGAAAAGCGCCCAATGAGGTACTTCCGCAATACTAAATAGAAAAGTTGAGGAAGGGCTGTGTTTTAGCTTATGGTGCTATGTCTAGGCAACCAAGAAGGCTCTGCCGAGCAGAACTTATTTTCTTTCAGACACTTGATGACATTCACTGCCCTATGCGTTTATTCAAAGGTAGAATGTCCACTCCGAAATTAAATCGAAAATACGAAATAATATTTTCTCGCTCTAAGGTTGGCCACAGTGTCGTAAGAAACAAATTCTCAAACAACTTCCAAAAAATCTGTAAAAGACTTATTGGTTTGTAGGAAGGCACGTCGGGTGAAGATTTAACTAGTTTCGGAATCATCGACATTTTCTATTCTGATGTGAAATACGATTTCCAAGAATGCCTTTGAAAAGGTGTGCAAGGAAGTTTATCCTTCCTTGAACGGGCCTTGAACGGGAGCGTAACAAGTATCTTATGAGTATCAAGTCAAAGCCTGGAGCCTTCTTTGACCCGCTTGCTTGACCTGCAGCACCGGAGGTGCTGCAAAGGTTTAATCAGACAGCTTGTTTAGAGGCAATGGGACGTCCAAAACGTCAATAATTAGCACCCCTCCTCCTCTTCATTGCCTTCCTTCGTGGAGAAATTTAGATTTTAAGTAAACTTTTTGTAAACGAGTAGTATTTTTGAGAGTAATATTTTTTAAATAAAACTATTTTAATTCCGTTAAGACTACATTTTTTATTTGTATTGAATTTATTCATTTACACAGCGACGAAAAGCTGACGTTTTCTTGTATTACTTAATTTTGTTTTATTAATGAAAAATGATTTCATAGTGTGTAAAAAAATGTCAATGTGTGTGTTTGTGTGTGTGTGTATGTGTGTGTGTGTGTGTGTGTGTGTGTGTGTGTGTGTGTGTGTGTGTGTGTGTGTGTGTGTGTGTGTGTGTGTGTGTGTGTGTGTGTGTGTGTGTGTATGTTTGTGTATATATATATATATATATATATATGTGTATATATATATATATATATATATATATATATATATATATATATATATATATACACATATATATTTACATACATACATAATTAAATTCAAATATACATATATATATATATATATATATATATATTTAAATTTAATTATTTAGTAATGCTAAAATTATAAAATATACTATATAAAAAATAATTCCATAAACTTTTTGGTTGAATGGAATTAATGCTAATTGTTTTCCAAAATTAAAAAAATTTATTTTTTTTAAAAAGATTTATCGACTGAAATTTAGAATATTCGTTAGTTCATGATGTATGAGTTACGATCAATATTTCAGCTTTAGCTTCTTTTTTTTCAAAACAGTTGTGTTTATCACGTTAAACCGGCAGGTTTTTCAGTCAACTTAAATTATTGCATTAGAATAAATTATATAACATTTCGTTTTTAAAAGAAATTTCGTGATAAAACAAAAATTAATTCTGAAATAAAACTCTATAGTTACGAAAAAGCAAAGAATAATAAAATTTCACGTAAGAATGCATTTAGCTAATTCGAACGAAATTCTTTAAAGTTTTTTCTTTATCATTCCATAAACATACTGTAATAGATGCCGACTTGCTTTTTACTAAGTAAATTTAGAAGTGAATTTCTTAATGACGCTCTCGGTCTTATTGTAAGCAAACTAAGATGAGATGACAGGACCCCATATAAAGAACCTGTTGGTTAGGTTATCAAAGAGAGAGTTGCTGCAACTCATTTAATGAAAAGCGGATCGAATGACAGAACTCTTAGTAGGAGGCGCCTGGCATACTATCCTCAGGTTGTACTACGTCTACCGACTTCATTGTTTATTAAAATAGATAAGATGTCGTCTTGTCCCGTTCTGTCTTTCTTAGACTACGACATTACTGCTTCATATTGTTTTAGATGTCTAGTGAAACTGGAGATGAGTGCTTAGGTTTTGCGTATAGTAATATGCAAAAAAAAGGAACAAGACTAAAAATTATTGTCCGTTGTGTTCATCGTTTCATTCGGCGTCATTAATAAATAATATTGTAAAATAATTCATTTTAAGATTTTAAATATTTTAAAATACTTGATGATTCGAGTTATTTGATTAATAATTCATAATGTTCTTCTAATTTCAGAGGTTTTGTTCCCGTAACAGTTAAAATTCTGTTTCCATGTCGTATCTTGTCTTTTTTTTTCTAACAGGATGTAAACAGTCTTAATGCTCCCTACATTATTCTATAGTTTGAGATAAGGGTTTTAAAAACTTTTCCTAGGTCAAAGCTACATATTAAGCTGAATCAAATCTTCTTAGAGACTGTTTCTTTAAAGCGTTTTGTATATTTTTTATGTCGTTAGGAGTGTAACTGGTTTTTTTAATATATTTTTTTTATTTAGGGTATTTTGTATTCATGCGTAATTTAAACCGTGTTTATCCAATTAGAATGCTGATTTTATGTGTTTATCTATTTCCAGTCTATAATGTGTCTAATTTTCATTCGTTATGTTTAAGATTACACTTATTGTCTATGTTAATACGTGTGTGATTTGTTTCAACGAGCGGGTTTACGAAATCGGTTACAGCGGTCGGGTGAAGTGCTTTTGTATGTTCTTTCTCTTATTCAATAAACATTTTGGTTTACGCTATCCGAGTTACGTTAGGGATAAAAATATTTAGAATAAATTTTTCCGTCGTTTCACTTTATTGATGAGTATAATTAAATGATGCGTTTCGAAGTACATGTTCCATCATCAGATTTTTTCGTAATGTAACTTCATGAAGGTTGTAACAGTTTTAAAACTGCAATTCACTTAAGTTAATAAACACATAACATCTAAACAAATTAATAAAAATTATACACGACGTTATAGGTGTGTATCTTAGTAATGTTAAGAAACCATTGATCATTGTCATCGGTTGAATTACGTATACCTGAATCTGTGTTAATAATGAATGGGTTTGACTGAATATTTAATTATAGTTTAATAATATTTCCTGATTACTGTATTCACATAAGCTTTGTAAATGTTAAACTCTTCGTAATTTTATTAGAAATACAGAAATGTTTGAAATCAGTCTAAAAATCATAAGTAGACAGCGAACGCAATGATTTTTTTTATTTATTAAATTTTGGCTTTAATTATCGATCAATATTATGAAACGGTTGTCTGACGAAAGAAGATATATTTCGAAAGGCGTTATTTTAATGTATCGGTCAACGAAGAATATACACGATAGATAATGATTCAGAAAACATTTTCTATTTCTACCGTTTTGGAAAAGTATACGACCTGCCTGATCTATATAAAACTTATTACTACCGGAGCAGTCAAGTCCGCTATACAAAACCTTTCTACACAAAAATTCCCATTTTCGAAATAGTCACAGCCTTACATATTCACCTTAAAAAACATGATTAAAGAATAAATCACAGTAATTAAACATATCCTTTGAGTTAGAAACTTAAAAAATTATTTAAAACTACTTAGAAACGATTGTTCGCGAAAACAGAAAATCAGACTATAACATTGTATATAGAATCTTTAACGAAACAAAACAAATATTAAAAGACAAAAATTTAAATTTATAGCTAAAAAAATCAAATTTAGTCTGGGAATAAGTGCTGTGGTAATTGTAATAATCTCTAGACAGGAAAGCAGAGCACAATTTGATCCATCAGTGAAAAAAATTGTTAATGAATCACCTCGTTAAAACAGAAATATGAGGTGTTTTAACGTAAAATTTTTTCAGTTGTAAATTTTTTAAATTTATGTCTTTTAAATAACAAAAAAACTTTTTCTTCTTCTCCGGGCCAGATCCTGCAGTAAAGTATTAAATAGCCCAGGGGAGTGTCCTTTACTCTAACGGGCCTCCATGTCTCGGCCCACCGGTCGGATCTCACTTTGCGCCCGTCTCAAACCCCCAGAGTAGGATCCACTGGGCCCGGCTATACCGGGGTCTCCACTCCGAAACCGGGACTCGGTCTTTATGCTAATGCCTTTAACGGGGGGACACCCGAAGTGGGGCACCCCCCGCCGGGATTCGGTCTTTTAAATGACAAAAATTAGACAACAAAAAACACATAAAATGAACATTTCTGATATAGTCTAAAATACATACTTTCTTTAAATAGATCACTAACATTCAGACATGTTAGGGGGAAGACACCTTGTGTTTTGTGGTACTAAATTGCCTTGTGGCAGTTCGGATCAACACACCTCCCACCCAATCACTGATCCTCTTGTGGACACTGATTACATTTAATAATCGTTAACTAGACTTCTGTTGTAAATCAGTTGATTTCGAGAGTTGTAAGGTTCAAATCCTAGTAAAGGCATTACTAGGATTTGAGTTACTCTTACACGGATTTGAACCCTAGATCGTGGATGCCGGTGTTCTTTGGTGGTTAGTCATGGAACGGAGGGGGGGGGCGACCGGAACGTCACTAGGCCGGTGTCTTCCCCTACGGAGTTGATATGTTCTTTGGTGGTTGGGTTTCAATTAACCGCACATCTCAAGAACGGTTGACCTGAGACTGAGAAGACTACACTTCATTTACATTCATACACATCATTCTCATTCTTTCTCTCAAGTAATACCTTACGGTGGTTCCGGAGACTAAACAGAAAAAGAAAAAAAGACTTTTGTCAGGATATCATCGATGCCTAGGGGATCTTGGGCAATTGTAGGTCAAGATTCTTCGCTGTTTAGTTTAAAATTACTTATAATGTATCTGTTTAAGGACATTTTGATTCGTCTAAAATTAAAACTCAATAATAAATGATGTACTGCATTTTCAATCTGTTGGAATTAACAAGCATTAAAATGATTATTTTCGGTAACTTAAAGCGAGGAGAAGAATTCTTGCTTAGGCGATTAACAATTATGAGGGCTAAAAAACAGAATAAAAGATTCTTTACTCTTTTACGAAAGTATCTGAAATTTAAGCTTTTTCGGGCATAAAGGTGTCTGAAAAAGCTTAAAAGCGAATGAAAATGCTGAGAATAAAACACCGATGGAAATGTCCACCGAAGTATAAATTACCAACAGAAAATATCTTCCAAAATTTAGTTAAAATAAACTAGCGTCAAATCAGACGGTATGTAAAATTCATAGCGCTCCAATTCTGTTGATTAATAAAAGTAAAAACAAGCTCAGGAAACGTTTTTTCTTCCATTTATCTTAAATTAAAAGTATTGTAGTCAGTTTAAAAACTACTTCATATATTTACCCAAAGTTAAATACATCCTTATTTCGTAGGATAAAAACGCCGTAATAAACCTAAATCGTGTGAATTTTTTTTTAAAATTATTTACTAGTGGAACCGGAAATGCTTCGCTAATGCTAAATTTGAATGAATGGATTAAATCATTAAAAGAAAAAGTGTAAATAAATAACCTAAAACTTAATTTACTAAAATTTTTATTAAAATAATAATTACTATTATTTTTTCTGCTCTCTGTTTTTTTCTGTTTAGCATCCAAAACTACCTTCAGATAATTAGTTCACAGAATTAAATGTATGAATGTAAATGAAGTGTTGTCTTCTACAGTCTCAAGTCGACCATTGACGAGATGTGTGGTTAATTGAAATCCAACCACCAAAGACCACCGTTATCCACGATCTAGTATTAAAATCCGTATAAAAGCAACTGCCTACTAGGATTTGAACCTTAGAACTCTCGACTTCGAAATCAGCTGATTTGCGATGACGAGTTCATCACTAGACCAACCCGGTGAGTTATTATATTTTCTGCTAGATCACTATAGTTACTATGTTGAGTACTATTTACCTTCCTTAGCTTCATTCTTTGTTTTACCATCCCAGAACTTGTCAAAACTTAATTTACTCTGAATTATAATGCAATTAAATATTTTTTTTTTGTTATATTATTAAATGTTATGATACTAAAGCATGTAAACAATCCGGGGAAAAATAATAATAATAATCTGTGAAACTTTCAGCGAAATCGATTGAGTAGTTTTTGAGTTATTAGGGCGCACACAAAACGAAGATTGCCTTTTATGTATATAAATTGTCTATAAAGGTATCTAATTTATAAAGCAATGTGTGTGACCTATGTAATCTATAGATAAATAATTTGAAAATATTGTAACCACATAAAATAGAGTTTTAAAGTATGAAACATTTCAGTTGTTTCTGAACTTTCCTGTGCTACTTAGTGGAGTATATGCGCACCGCGTGCGTGTGTGTATCTGCTAGTTCATGTGTATGCGATGACTGGAGGAATTATTAATTATTTAGTTGTAGTACGAGTAAGTTGTGTATAAATTTTGAAGGAATGTCTGAGTTTTGGGACTAGAAATTTATGTTTTCTTTTTTCATATACAGCTGCGAAGATTGTATTTCTTTAAATTCTATTGGTGTGCGTGAGGAGTTGTTTACATTGTCTGGCGATCCCATTGTATAGG
Source organism: Lycorma delicatula (assembly GCF_047948215.1). NCBI lineage: Eukaryota > Metazoa > Arthropoda > Insecta > Hemiptera > Fulgoridae > Lycorma > Lycorma delicatula. The sequence continues at coordinate 208,844,074 of NC_134456.1, read as the reverse complement.
AAGATAATTCCATCTGTAACTACGCCTGTAGATTATTTTATATGATATCTATTATGGTTTGTGAGAAGTTTTGTTTTAATATCTTGTTAAACACATTCGGATGCACACACCCTGCTGCGTATCATAATAACAGCAGGATATGTGTGAGTTATCCTGCTAACGGCGTAAATCATTTAAGAATGCATTTGTTTTAGTTACTTTCCTTTTTATGAGTATTCAGTAAATTCAGTATTACGAACTTTTAATTGTACTTTACGTCAAATATATATATATAAAACATCTGAATGTAAGAATACGAAAAAAGTAAACAAAGAAAAAAATTTAAAACAAGTGAAGTGAAAACAAGAACAAAAAAAAAGTTTTAAATATACATAAAGGACTTCAAATGTGTTAACGTAATAAGCAATCATTTTATTTTTGTTTTAATAAAAACCAGTATTATAATTTTTATATTTTAATATATTACTCTACTCGAAGGAAATTCATTCGTCATTAAAAATAAAATAGTGAGCCTAAATTATTAATATTAATATTACGATTATAAGTTATATTATTAAAAATATTTTTTTTTTGTTCGTTCTGCCCACTGTGATGTTGGGATTTGTATCTGTTTACATGAATCCTGAAATGAGGTTGATATTATTTATGTTTGACTCGTTCAGCAGGATATATTGAATATTAACCTAAAATTCGGGTGATAGGTGAGGGTGTTTTTAATCTCTTTCTAATCTCGAAAGATTTATTTCTATTACTACTTTGTATAAATATTAAAAATAAAAACTGTTACATTCTGTTTACTATTTATGTAAATGTTAAATGAGTTTTAGTGTTGTTGTGAATTTTTTTAGCGATGAAGTTATAGTAATGTAACATCTGTGAATGAAGGTTTAATATAGAGTCTCCGTGTAGTTAATAGAAGGAATGCGGCTAAAACATAGACCGCCTGAGGGAGTTTAAAAACTTATTTCATTGAAAATATACAAAAATAATAAACAACAGGTGAAATGGAACAGAATATTTTGGTACAATGTAATGAAAATGAATTCAAAAAGGAGTTAGGAACATATATATTATATACAGAATGATTCACGAACAATGGAACAAATTTTCAGGACATGTAGAGAAGAAAGTTTGTACACACATAAGTTCGGAAATGCTTTGTTAGCGAGTGTCGGCTGGCAAAAGTTTCGCCCTGATTTCTGCGCCTTCGACCAAATTAAGTCAGACTTAATTCCTGGAACTCAAACTGGGGTAAATTTTCGGTTATATATTGAATATGACCTGAAAAAATGAAAAAAAAGGTCCCAGAAGTGTATTTTTTAGTAGTTTTCGAGAAATCTGGAGTAAAGATAAAAGATTGGGGTAAAAAAATACACTATTTTATGTTTAGCGTAAAATAACTTTGTCAAATAGAGTAGGTAATAAAAATATAAACGTTTTAAAGAAAAATTTAAGAGAACTTGATGCAACACGATAGGGCAAGTCTGAACTTTAGTCAAAGAACACTTTAATACGATTTTTTAAAATAAATGGATCGGATGTGGCTGACCTATCATCTGACCTCCAAGGTTGCCTGACTATCTGTGGGGCCACTTGAAATCATGAGTATATGAACAAAAGTTTAATACAAGAGAAGAATTAGTTATTAGAATTCTCAGTGCTGTACAACTAAAACAAAACAACCCTTGTTGAAATACTGAAAACCACCAAAAACACTGTTTGTCGGGCATAGTGCTGTATCTACAGTGGCGAAATATATTGGTTTATTTAATTTATTTTAAGTCAGATTGTTTGCGTTTGAATTTATTATTTTTCTAAAATATTAAACGTTTTGTTTTTAATAAAGTTTGTAATTGTTACGTATGTATTCATTTCTGTGACTTCATCCATTTTACTCAGAATAACATTCTCTATAAGTTTTGCTTAAAAATTTTACGTATTTATTACCCATTTAACAGTGTTTTTATTCTAAAAGTAAAATAGTGTGTTTTTCGACGCCAATCTTATATCTTTTACTCCAGATTTCTGAAAAACTATGAAAAATACAATTCTGTGTCCTATTTTTTCAGTTCAAACACGTTATATTTCATAAAGAATCACTGAAACTACCCCAATTTAGGTCTGAAAAATTACAGTCTGGCTTAATTTGATCGCAGGCACAAAAATATGGGCGAAATCTTTGGTTAGCCGACACTCGCTAACGAAGCGTTTTCGAACCTACATCTGTATGAACTTTCTCCTTTATTTTCATTTATAGAACATGTCCTGAAAGTTTGTTAATTTCTTTTTGAATCATTCTGTATATATACGGCACTAATATTTAATCTCAAGATTAAACGAAAAAAAAATTCAACGGAAACAGAAAAAATCTCTTAAAGTTCAGAAAAAGCAGATATATATTTTTAAGATGAAGTAAAGTGGATGAATATTTCATTCATCGTTTAATTTCAATATTACAATTGAAATTAAACAAAATAGATTACGGTCGTTTCTCGTAAAACCTTCCTTTCTCTACCAGGCGTTGAAATCTCCTGTAACAAAGCAAAATATTTCAGAAGTTAAATTCATGTTTTCCGTAGCCACAAAATAATAACAATAGAAAAATTAAATTTAAATAAAATATATTATTATTAAATATTAAAAAAGTACACAAAAAAATTGAAATACTCTCCTGGCATTGGTTATTTATTTTTATATAGAGGAAAAAGAATTGTACAGGAAAAAAGCTATCTAAGATTCATTTTTTTGAAATGGGGGTAATTTATGATGAATTTTCATAGTAAAATTATTGTTATATGATTAAATAAAACAAATATAAGTTTTAAAGATTTCCACCTTTCAAGAAATGTTTTAAATTTTTCTACATTTATTATGTTAAAAAAAACAAAAAAAACTAAACAAAATGTATAACCAATAAAGGGTTATCTAAGATTTATTTTTTTGGTAGAGAGAGGGTATTATGATGAAATTTTATTGTAATTTTTTTTTTGAGGATTTTGAGGTCGCAGGTCATCACTTTAATCAACTCTGGTTCGTCTTTTCTTTATCTTTTTTTTCTTGATTGCTTATCAATACTTCTTAATTCTGTCAGATCTTGCTTTTTTTAGTTCTTCTGAACAAATCCTCGTTGTTCTTTTCTTATCTTTAATTTTAAATCTGAAGTTTGCTTCTTTTAATATTTTTATATTTTAGTTTTGTTTCCGTAAATCTTCTATTGAAATTTCTAGTTCTTGCATATCTTGTTTAATTTTGGTTATCCAGGTCAGTATTTTGGACAGTTTCCAGTATTTCTCGACCAGTTTCCTGACGAGCCTGTTCGGTTTTGTTCTTATTATGTGTCCATAGAAGGAGAGTCTTTTCTTTCTAATGTAATCTAGAGCTGGTTCTACTACGTCTTTATGTACCTCTTAGTTTGGCATGAGTCTCCATTCTCCCCCATTAGTAAGTCGTCTTTTATTTATTCATGTTCTTATAATTCTTCTTTCTATACTTTGCATCTCTGCTGAGTAGGAAATGTTGGATTTTAGTTTGAAGAGTATTTCGCTTCCGTATGATATTATAGGTCTGACTTACAGTTTTTTAATGTCTGAGTTTGGTATTTATTGAGATGCATCTTTTATTATATGTTGTTTTGGTGGTATTTTGTGCATAATTGAGCTTTTGTGATCTTTCTTTCCAGTTTATTTTTTCTTTGAGGTCATGTGTGATATCGTAATGTTAGGTCATGCGATATTTATTGTAATGTTATTACTAAAAGTTTATTATTTAAAATTTTAATAATATTAATAGTTTAACTCGCCGGGTTAGTCTAGTGGTTAAACTAATCATCGCAAAATCGGCTGATTTTCGAAGACGAAAGTTCTAAGGTTCGAGTCCTTGTAAAGACAGTTACTATTATATTGGATTTGAATACTAGACTGTGGATATCGGTGTTCTTTGGTAGCTGGGTTTCAATTAACTACGCGACTCAGGAGTGGTCGACCTGTTCAAGATTACACATTTACTCTTACACGGTAGATGGCTTGGGATCTCTGCAGAGTTCTGTTGATATCGCATCACTGTATTGTTACTATGTAACCAGGTAAAAATAAACCAAAAGAAGTTCTGAAAAATTCAAAAAATCGATATTTTAAAGTTTTGGTAGGTTCTTACCCAAAATAGTGTCCCCAAAGTATCTTTTTCGATCGTTTGCACTACTAATATACCTAGGAAAACATTAAAAAGAATTTGGCTAAAAAAATATGTAATAAATAAAAAGATAATTGACCCAAAAATTATCTTCGCAACCCCTGAACTCCAAAACTTATCGATTTCAAAATTTTAAAACAAATTGCCTCATATACACGAGTCACTATTAAGATTTCATTAAAATCGGTCTATCCAGTTAAAAGTTCAAACACGCCAACGCATTTACATACGTACGTATGAATATAATCCCATTTTTTGTTTTCTCGGGTTGAATCATGAAACATCGAGAAATGCAAACAAAAATTATACCCCATTTTTCAGTTATTACCATATTTCTTGCAGCATAATTCTAGAGCTGTGATGCCAGGAATGTAAACAAAATAGAATAGGTTGTTAAATAAACAAAAAAGGAGCGAATCGATTTAATCATTAAAGGAATAAACTCCACTTTCCAATTAATGTTTGCTAAAATACTTGCTATAAGCCTGATTTATGATTTTATAAGTTGAAAGTGGAAAAAGATTATTCTTGAATGCAATTTGTATGATTGTCTTGAATATGTGGATTGTATTTGTTCTCGTTTTCAAATTGTCAAATTGTTTAATTTACTTTTATTATCTATTTTTGGACATCGTATAATAATATGAAAACTGAATCTGTTATGTTTCGAATTATTATTATTACTATTATTATCATGTTATGCATAGATTCATTACTTACAGGGTCATTCACGGGAACCGGATGTTTTTAAAATAATCATAAAAAATTGAATATTTACTTAAAGTTTTATTGGTACTGAAACACTTGTTAAATCAAAGCATTTGTTACTTACTCATAAACGAAAAATTATCTCCGGCAAGTGATGTCCATTTTGGGCAATACATTGTTGTAGCCTTTCACGGTAACTGGCCTCAATTCTTTGCAGCATGTCTACATCAATCTGGGTGACGTGATGACGAATTGCGATCTTTAGGTCCTCCAATGTACGCGGTTTATTGCCGTACACACGCGATTTCAGAAACCCCCACAGAAAAAATTCACAACTACTCAAGTCGGGGGACCGAGGGGGCCAAGGAATGTCGCCGAATCTGGAAACGATCCGTCCCGGAAACAAGTTACGGAGAACAGCCATCGCTGCCCTCGCTGTGTGCGCTGTAGCTCCATCCTGCTGGAATAACACATTTTGAAAATCGATTCCCCGGTTTCGTAACTCGGGGATGAAAAACGTATTCAACATCGCAATGAAACAATCAGCTGTTACAGTTATGGCAGCGTCATTTTCTTCAAAAAACATATGGTCCAATAACACCGACCTTTCCTATTGCACACCAGACAGTCACCTTTGGGCTATGAAGTAGTCTCTCGTGAAGCTGATGTGGGTTTCTTTCTGCCCAATACCCGCAATTCTGTTTGTTGACGAAGCCATTCAGATGAAAATGGGCTTCGTCACTTATTAACAATAACAAATTTTCATTTTCTTCAAAAATGGTAAGTATTTGTCGACAAAATTGTAATCGCTGCGTGAAATCTTGCTCGTTTAACTGCTGCACGACGGCTATCTTGTAAGGATGGAAATGCAGGTCTGTATGCAGCATTCGTCTTACCGTACTTGTGTTCATTTGAAGCGCTGCTGAATGCCTCTGAATAGAGCGGCGTGGGCTTCTGACAATGGCTTCCCTTGCTCGTTCGATGTTCTCCGGAGTGCTAGCAGGGACCCGGTGGTTTTTTCTTCAATATTGAACCACTTCTGCAAAGGTTGTTTACCATCGTAATATTGTGTTACGAGAAGGGACACTTGCATTACGATGGATATTAAACTGACGGCGGAAATCTCGCTGAACAGCAGTTACGGATTCGTCATTTCGCACAAAACTGTCATACGCGTGCAGGCGTTGGTCTAGCGTCCACAGCTCCATTTCAACGACTAAAATGTAAATGCTATGAACAAAGGAAACGTCAGACACCAGCCACGTGCCCCTCCCACCACGAACGCTTAAGTACAACCCACTTCAAAAACATCAGGTTCCCGTGAATGACCCTATACTTATAATTACTTATGTATTTGTAAACTTGTTATTTATTTGTATATGTTAATGTTATATGTACATTATTAGTTTTTGTGTTCAATGTACAATATAGAAAGACTCAAGTGATTATTCTATTGTACTAAATAAATAAATTATTATTATTGATTTCTTTATGTCGAATTGAATATCATTCGTTAAAAGCGTTAAACAACTATTTGAATAATATGACATTTGTATTAATTTATGTTGTTTTGTACTGAGGTTTCACGAGGGGTGGTGGAGTTGCAACACAGAAGTAAACAGAATTCTTAAGGTTATTACTTAATAATCATCAAAATTATAACTCTGGTGGTTTAATTTTTGTGGATTTAGAACTCCCTTTATTAGTAGAGATTTCATTGATTTAATTTAAATATATTTTTTTCATTAAATATTTTCACAGTTTTTGTTAATAGTTTCATGCTTATCTGAGTAAATTTTATGTTATATTTTATAAATATTCTGTATAAATATGTAATAACATATTACAGGAAGACATTTTTAAAATATTTTTTTTTCAATTATTTATTTGATACCCTATTTGAATAAAAAGTGTTCTGGTTAATCTGTCTGGAAAAAAATAATACCTGTCCCTCCCATGATTTCTTTTATTTTAAATTATCATATGCTAAATAGACCATTGATTGTTTATTGACATCAACAATGACGATCGTGTGACAAAGACGAATCGGTTACTGAAAGCAGACGTTTTACAACGTATTAAAATACATAACACTGTGAAATATATTAACCTCTTTTCACTGCCGACATGATTTCTTAAAAATATTGTAATCATTTTATTGTTACGCTTTTTTTTCGAACAGGCCTGTAGAGGACCACGCAAATACCCTTCTATTCGGATTTTCTCTCTTTTACGTTCATTCTTTCACCATGTTGTGTTTATCGTTCTGTTCAGCACATACGCTCATTCATATTAACCTCTATTCTGCAGATTTTTTCTCTAAAGTTTTACTTTTCCGTCTAGCGCGATAGCTGTAGAAATAAAAATATTGTAATCGGTCCAATTTGGGCATATGCGATTTTCATCGGATCTTGACGTTTTGATACCTAAGGAACCCAAAAAACCGGACGGAAATTTTCCGGATGTTAATGTTCGTATTTACGTGTGTGTGTTCGGTGTCGCACTCTAAATCACCTTATATCTCCAGAGCTACTGGACCAATTTTGACCAAACTTGGTCAGATTACTTCTATATATTGCGCATTGACGCCATTAAAATTTCAACTTAAAAGTCAAGGGGGTGTGGATATAGAGCAATATCCCCCTCAGTATTTCGAGATTTCGTCTAATTATGGCATTATTTTTCTTACGCATATTTCTTAACAATTAAATAATAATAATTACAAAAAAAATATTATTGCAAAATTGCACCTCTACGTCAAAAAAATGTTGTAAACTAGTGGCTAAGTGCGTATACTGAGTCTAATAGTACTCCATTTCACCACAAGGAGTGCTAGCGTAGTACTGACGTGCTAAATTAAGTTTTGTGTGTATGCGTGTGTAAACCGCGTGAGGGAAAGTCTTACTTACAATTGTGTTGTCAGCTCTTTTACTCTCTTGACAATCTTTTATTTATATATTTGCTTTATTTAGGTCTTCCTTTACTTTTTTTTTAAGTACGGAGGCGGAGTTATTTATTTTCAAAATTTTTTTGTTCAATCTAACTGAATCCATTTGAATCCTATGATCCACAAAATTTAATCTTTTTTTTGTGATAATTGCGGTTTCTAAATCTTCAATTTTTTTCTTTAAATTTATAAATTTCTTCATTTAGTTTTATTCTGTATCTTTCGTTAAGCTTTTTTATAAATGGATTTTTTTTTAAATTTCCTATGAAATTCTTTTTAGATTTCCAAAAACTGTCAGCTTCCAATCATTACAGTATGCAACACTGTTTTTGTTTTAAAGAAAATAATGTCGTTATGCAATCATAATTATTAAAAAGATGTCTGGATAAACTTCTCAAGATTAGTGCCTAAAAGTTACAAATTAAAAAAGTAAATAAAATAAAAGCAGCTCATTTAAATAAAACATTATTAATATTTCTCTTAAATTGTGTTTAAATTATTATTAAAAAAATCAATTTATCATTTGTCCCCGTTAGAGAAATCGGTTGAGACACTTATCTATGAAAAATTAACAATTAATCTGAAGAACATTAAATTATAAATTCCATCGGCTGAAAATAATTATTTAGAAACATAAATTTATCCTTAACCTTTTAAAAATAAAAAGAACGGAAAAAGATTTATTTCAAATGTCTTTAATACAATTAAATTTGTTAATAATCTATCAGAAAAATTAGCCATCCGATTGGAAAAAAAATCTTAGATGAAGTAATATGTTAATTTATTTTAAATATTTGTCACCAGAAAGGAAATATTTTACATTAAACGACAACAAAAAATTTTATCTCAAATATTATTCATATATAAGCTGAAATGTTTTAAATTAGTATTGAAATGAATTGTCCTAATATAGCCGACTCGTGCCCGAAACAATGACGTTTGGCAATACGCCCGGCGTATGTAACGACAACCGTCCAGGTGTTTACATATCATTATCGATGAGCACACGACTTTAATATTAAACCGAATAAAATTTATCTATAACTATCAAAGAAAGCTTACAACGAAACACGATCGAATGTTAATGCTTAAAACTTGGTTTAATCTTTTATCTTGTACTTTACCAAACAGTTGATGCGTTATGATATTAATATTACAATATTTTTAAATATAATTTTCAAACGTCTATTAAAATTTCAATTTATTTTTATGTTTCCTCGTTTTAATATATAAATACCTACAAATTATACATTTTTTTAAGGTTTGTATTATTTTTTTTTAGATTTTATCTTTAAACATATTCATTCAAAATTTAATAATTTTCGACTATTTTGATTAAAATGTCATAAACTGGTTATTATTATTATTTTTGTTTTAAGTACTGTTACACCTTTAAGAATTGAAAACCTTTAAAGTTTTTATTTATATTTAAAGCTCCACCATCTTTGGTGATGGAATTTGATTTTTTTATGAACTTTAAACAGACCATTTTAGTTGACTGAAGCGTTTACGGATTTCGTAAAATTCATAAACATATATGATTTTTTATCAATAAATTTTATATTTAATAAATAATAAAAAAAAAGCTGACAACAGAGCTTTTTTCCTTTTTTGGCATTGAACAATATTCTTATATAATGCAAAAATATTGATAAAACAAAATAAGCTAAAAAAAGGTTGAAAAAATTCAAAACATCTATTTTTTTAAACTTTGATCGGTTATTTCATCCCCAATATTGCTTCCAAAGTAATTTTTTTTGGTAACTTTCACTACTATGCTTAAAAAAGGTATAAAAAAAATCGGTTACAAAATATGCAACAAATATAAAGATAGCTTTTTCAATTTTTGTGGAAGGGGGAAATTTGTAGCAAAATATTTTAAAAAATGGTGAGATAAGCATGCACGCATGTACTGAGCTTAATATAAGGTGGGTTAATGTTAGCAAAATTTTTAGAAAATTGACCCCAAATAATTATGTACCTCATCCCCTTGAAATATTGACTCCAAAATTTTACCAATACATTGCCCATATACAGAGTCTGTATATCAGATTTCATCAAAATCGGTTTATCTAGTCAAAAGTTTCTTAAGCTTTAAACACGCCAACATTGTACATGGTACGTACGAATATTATCTCCCACTTTTTTTTTTGCTTTTTGGGGTCTCTAGATAGAAAAATGTAAAAAACCCGTATCCCATTTTTGGACTGATACTTTACTTTTTCCAGGAAAGTAAACCGTCAGTCCTGCTTTATAACAAAAGATTTAAGTATAACACAATAAGGTTATACTAAAATTAAAAAAATCTTTCTAAAAATAATAATGCTTCAGACGATATACATGTGTGTGTGTGTGTGTGTGTGTGCGCGCGCGCGTGTGTATGTAGGGAACACCATATATAACGCTACCAATCAATTAGGATTTTATATATTTTAAATTGACTATTATATTAGCCAAGGTTTTACTAGAAAGGAATCGTCCAGCATCTATAAGAGACGAATAGAATGATCCAGTGCATTATTAGCGTGATGTTTATATTTTCACAATAGTACGTATTTTTATTATTGAGTCTTATTTCAAACACGAGATCAGTGACAGTGGTGCAAGAATTCGTTCCACCGTGAATACCGAAAAAGAATAGTTCTTAAGACATCAGTATGGAAGTCAGCAATTAAATTTAGAGACATAGGTTCTGTTAATGACGAGAAATACAAAAGATCGGGAACAGTCCTGGATTCAAACACGGTTGCTGAAATCAGTGCTCGATAAACTGCCTTACCAAAAAATATCAATTAAATGCTTATCAGCTGAAATTAAATTGTCGAAATAAATTCATTTCAGGCGAAATAACAGTTAAATTTACCACCATATCGAAACCGTATAATTCATAAAGTTGTTGATCCCACCAAAGAAACAACTAAAATTATTGGACCGACTCTTTTTTTCTGATCAGGCGTGGTTCCATTTGGACAACTATGCAAACGGGCAAAAGAGTAGGATTTGGAATATTGAAAGTCCACACGCATATCATAAAAAACCATTATACCGGTAGAATTTGGACGACTGGTATGCGATATCACAAAATGACCTTATTTTCTTTGAGCATGCCATTAATTTAGAACGATATCAGAATATTTTATTCCATTTCACTGCATTATTCGAAGAGGAAGATCGATTCTGCCACTGGTTACAGATGTGATAATGCAATATCACACTAAGAAAATTTAAGAACTGCTTTCATAAACGAATTCTTTGGTGATCTGTTCACTGATGATGAGTTACTGCCATCGGGACCTCCAGATTTGGCACCGCCAAATTTATTTCTTTTTAGCGTAACCTCAAATAAAACGTCTACAAGAATATAAATGCTAAAAAAATTGAGTCGGTATTTAAAAAAAAATTGTATTAAATACCAGTCAAAAACACTGTAAACAGTTGAAAAAAACTAGTGAAAATAGTAGAAGTGCATTCAAAAAGATGTTAGAATTTAAGATGTAAAATTTAATAATAAAATGTATTTAGTAATGTCTTTTTCGTTTAAGTATAACTACTGAAATAAGGCTATGATAGATAGGTTGCGATTACATAGTGACAACTTGTACACAGATATCAATAAAGAATTGGTAATACTTATTTTTGCTAAACAGTTAAAATAGAAATGTAATTTAGCATATGTTCCTGTCTCAAAACGATTTATTTTTTTGGCATGAGACATTTGCTTGGAATGTTTCGCACTCCACTAGCGCTGCTTGTCTTTCTTATAACAGATAACCGAGTTCACATAACGAAATGGAACTTAGTTATAATATTAAATAGCTTAGCTAATTTAATAGTTCTACTCTATATCTTCTTCTTATATAAGAATTTAATAGACTTGAATCGAGAAATAAACCAGATTTGTAATAACATTAATAATAACTAAATTGTTTTCATAAAATGTAATGTAACAGGATAATTATTATATTACAATATTTCAATTCATAAATTAGTAAATAAAAATAAGAAAAAATAAGAAAAAAGGTTAATCTTCATGACCTGATTATATTAATATACTCAGGCAACAAAATAAATTCGTAGCTTAATTATAAGAAACTGACATCTGATTTATAATATTTTAATATATAAGGCTATCACTTATACTATTTATATGATGTTTATTATTAAAAACAGCTTTATTTTCTCTTCTAAAATAATACGCGTATAAAAAATATTTACATTAAAAAATGAGATATATTTGATAAGCATATCCAACAAAACATTTGAATTTCATGTAAAAATTTTAAATATCTACCAGTTTTATATGAAAAAACGTGTCAAAAAGCGTAATTTTTATTTCTTTCGAACATTTCGTTTACATTTATAAAATAAATAATGATTAGCAACGAGTTAAATTGACATTTACATCAAGGGCATTAGCCTGAGGGGAATAAAATTTTAAGATTCTGAGGCTTATTATACCTTCCCGTTAAACATTTAATTTACGTCACATTTTTTATCCTTTCTGCAACTTCTGGTCCATTACGTCATCACTGGTATTTTTGGATTCTCAGAATATATTTTATTAGTACATTATTATTTATTTCCTGTTTTAGTGTGTAAAATATTTATCAAATAATTACACATTTACACAACAGTAAATTACTTTCTATACATACGAGTATACGAGTACGTATATATATATATATATATATATATAGAGAGAGAGAGAGAGAGAGTGAGAGAGATATTGTTTCTTAAGAACGAGGACCGGGCAGTCATCAGCCCGTTAATGAAGAATGTTCAAGTTAAAACCGAGGATGGGTGAGCAGCGCTGTGGCCTCGTACACCACTCTCAATACGTGATGTCCATCGGGGACATCGGTTTTGCTAGGGCGTTGGTTGGCGGGGTGTATTTATATGCCTGTTACCTCTCGCCCAACACCAGCCTTGATAAATATAAGGAATCTCTGGCGGTAATCACCCGGAATCTTGCTGGTCGACTTCCTGCCATCCTTGCCGAAGGCTTCAACGCCTGGTCGACTGTCTGGGGTCGATCAGGACGGATGCTCGAGGTAGTGTTCTGGCTGATGTCGCTGCTATACACGATCTGGTGTGCTTGAACACTAGTATAATTTACACTTTTAGAAGAGGCACTAGCAGATCAGTTGTGGATGTGAACTTCGCTACCCCGGACACGTGGGTGGAGGGTCTGGGAGGGCTTCAGCGTCAGCGATCACCAGGCTATTGTCATGACGCTCGCTGGTGGTGAGTCTGGAAGTGCTATGCAGACTTCAATGTAAGACTGGAATATTAGAGGCTGAACTCACCAGAGGTTTCACCGGGGCCCTGGACCTATGAGGCGTTGGTGAGGTCGCCTCTTCGGAGGAGAAGACCGCTCATCTTGTGGACTGACTTTGAGAAGTCAAAAACTTGAGACTACTCCAAAAAATATACTGTGGAAGGGGCCACCCACCGGTATATTGGTGGATGCCTAAAATAGTCAAGAAGAGAAAGGAATGTCATCGCTTTAGAAGACTGGCCTCATGGGCGTATTATTATTCTTTGAAAGAGCTCTACACGCCCGGTACAGAGAATATAGGAAACAGATAAATTTACTTATTCGAGACTCGAATGTGATTTTATGTGGAAAAGGGCGTGCTGGCGGCGGCTACTGGCTGAGGTGGACTGTGAACCTTGGGAGAGGCCATATAGGCTTATAGTTAAAAGAGTACTGAAGTGTAGAACTCTCACTACCAGAGATGCAATTGACACATTATAGAAGGCCTCTTCCGCCACGGGGATGTGCTCTCGCCTCTTAACCGGAGCGACGTAGAGTGCTACTAGAATCGGAGAGTAACTGGAAGGCGATGTCTGGATTTACAATCTACGATGTCTGGATAGAAGAACTAAGGGCCTGGGAGAAGTCTCGCTCGAGAACGAGGCGTCGGAGGGTACGGGGACGGACAGACCCTCAGCTGAGCGCCTAGGGGGTTTCCCGTGCATGTACGAATTGCCTAGGTGCGATGAGGCTTGGGGCACTCCGCCCGTGTACTCGATGGCGGCCTCCGGTAAGTAGCGTGAAAGATTTGAGTGCTTAACGTGTGTGATGCGTGTTTGTTGATCTGTTGCGACTGTTTGGTGTACTTGTGGCCTGATGTTTGTGATTCTTGTTTTTCTTGCTCTGTGCATCATTGGTATATGACTGTGAGTGAGGGCCATTCTTGATGAAATGCTTCCTTAAGCTGTTCCAGGGAGGTGGGGAGCCAGGGGTGGAGGTTTAGTCGGTAGTGCGCAGATATATATACGCACTTAATAACATCTGGGGGAACATCTTAGCGAGCCTGAGACTGTCTAGGCACCCGTAAATGCGGTTTCTCCACCCTCTTTAAAAAAATAAGAAGATTATGGGACAGCTATATCCCAATCATCCAGTGGCCCACTGGTAGCAACTCGATCATTTTAAATGGAAAGAAGAAAATTAGATTGATACAGATCATTTTAAATTAAAGGGCGTTAAAAAATTATCTGAAAGAATAATGAGCTACGTCAACCTTAAACAAAATGGCGATCATAAAGTGTGACAAAAGCGGTTAACTGGTACATAATGTCTTAAAACACTGTTTAACTTAGAACCACTAAAAAAGAAATATTTAACGAATGCTCCTACCTAAAAAACTATGAGCGTAAATTTTGCATTTTATAACAAAGTGAACATACCTAAATTTTAATAATTGAATCTGAGATTTAATTATAAAATGTTGATTAAGGAATGTTGGTAAGCATAATAGTCTTTTTACTTGTACTATGAATGATTTTTTTCTAGCAAGACAGAATTGTGATGCATTTTTTCACAGTTTCAATTTGCCCTAATGGTTTCTTTTGTTACTTCTTCTACATCAAACATTTTCAATTATTTTGGTATATTTCTTTCTCATTATTTCTCAATATATACAAGAAAATCCATTATATATATATATATATATATATATAAGTGCAACTATAAATATTTAGCAAATGTTCCTACCTCAAAACGATGTATTTTTTTTCGGTAAGAGACTACGACACAATTAGTACACACAGGGGAGGCAACTCAGAAGTTTTTAAAATTAAAGGACAGGGTTGCGACACATCATTTTAAAGAGCATTAAATAACAACAATTTTTATGTAAAATAGTTTGGGCTGCTACAACCCTAATAAAAGTATAAGCTAATTAATAATTTTCACTTCCAGTTTTAAAAACGGTTAAGAGGTATCTTTTAAATTACTAAAAATATGTAAAGTTTAGCTAATGCTCTTGCCTAAAAACGATTTATTTTTCGGTATGACACCATTGATTATTTATTATTTTGGTATGACACCAGTGTTCTTTATCCCACTTTATGAGACTGATGAAAAATTATTTAAGTTTTGTCGTACTTTAGTAACACTGTGGTTACTAATATGTGGTATATATATATATGGTTTGTTTAAAGGAAAATAAAACCTACGTAGTTTCATTTTTATTTCAATAAACGATAATTATTATTAACTCTACATACATTTTCAACTCTACACAAAAAATGAAATCAAAGCATATTCTGTCAAGCTTAAACTTTCATTCGATCATTTTCCTATTACATGAAATTTCTTTTATATTTCAATATGAGAAATTTTTTCTGCATACAACTCTGTGCCTAAACATATTTTATGTTGAGCTGATATTTTTGGCAAACCATTTGTATACTAGATCTCAACGAAAGAGATGCGATGAACAAAATATAATGTACTTTCGATTGAAAATAACTTGAGTAACGATATGGGTTACTTGGTCGATTCCATTATAACAAATTGTACAGGATGAATTCATTGAAATAGGAAAAATTATTAAGAATATTATTAAAAAATAAGTATAATAAATAAAAAAAGTATAATAAATAGTTGTACATTCTGTTCATCACATCTTTAGGTATAAATATGTTTAGGCGTAGAGTTTTTTTTAAAAAATGCCTATATTGAAATGTAAAAGAAGGAGAATGATTGAATGAAAGTTTAAGCTTGACAGAATGTGTTTTGATTTCATTTTTTGCTTAGAGTTGAAGATGTATGAGGAGGATTTACAAGGTAATGCGGATTATAAACTCATACTTGTTCCTGAATAATCTTTTTTGTAAAAAAAAATCTTTAATTTTAAAAATAAATTCGGAAGCAAGTTTCTACTTTGAAAAAGCGTGGTTGTATTCGTGAACAGTGTTCAATATAAATGTTAAATAAATCATGAAAATACCTTGACGGGATGTGTTTTACGTGTATATATATATATATATATATATATAATTTTGAGGCTCAAAAATCTCCAAATTACTACATCAATTTCATTTAAATTTAGATAAGAATGTAAAAAATTTGATGGAAATTGGTTGAATCGTCCCTGATTTGTGTTTGACCGATCAGAATCAGCTGATCTCGGTCGGACTACTTTTGAAGTCTGAATATTTTTAGGGTAGTTAGTATATGACTGATGCGCTCTAATAAAAAAAAATTACGGGAACGGCGTAGACGGGCCGGTGTCCTTGCCCTTAGCGGTTAGAGGCAGAGGCAAGATGAAAATAAGTAAAAGATCCGGAACCGGTGAGCCATGCCGAACGTACTGTCGGTAGGTGGGGAGGATCATTAGTGTGGCAAGGACAGTCCCCTGGGCTGAGTAATACTTGATTGTTGAGCCGGCCCAGGGGAGCAGGAGAACAAACAAACACACAAAAAAGAATGCTAATCGATAAAATGTTTTGCTCATAAGGTTACATTTTTATTCAGGATTCTTAAACGCTGTTAATATATTCAAAATCATTCCTATTTATTTAATAAAATGGATTTCAGGGTACCGAAGGTGTCGAGAAACCATATTTTAAAGATTACAGAGGTAGCTTTATCGCCTCTCTGTCATATAACACAGCTAGCAATTTAACTAACACCGAGAAATAAAATTAAAAATATAAAAGCCGTCACATTTTTTTAATAATATATGAGCATATAAAATTATTGAAACCAGTTTTTACGTATTAATTTACCTAGTTAACACCTGGTAATTTAGCTATTGTTTTTAGATCTTTGTATTCTTAAGTTCATTTATTATGTGTTTTATTAAAACAAATTGTTTAAAAACGCAGTTAAAACTTGTTTTGAGTGTATTCATTTTCAATTTATATAAAAATTAAAAAAACATATTTCAAGTAACGTAACTTAAGGTTTTAACGTCTAACAATTATTTTATTTTATTTTCAAAAAAATTCGTTTACATTTTTATAAATTCTGCTACTCACTTCTAAAAGAAAATTGTAAATTTACTGTAGAATTATTTTAATAAATACCTTTATCGACATACACTGTAAATAAAAATAAATTTAACGTAATAAGTATTTCTAACTTCCAGGTAAATTTTTCGATAGTCCTGTAGCCAGCATTAACTGTTATTTCTATTCTGTTAAAATAATTTCGAACAATGAAAATTTTATTATTGGGATCTACATTGAACGATTTCAATAAAACTTTCAACCACAATATTTATACGACAACAATTTGACTCACCGTTTTTTTATTATAAAATATAGAATATATTTCACTTACATAAAGTTAATAAATTTTAAGTATTTTGATTGTTAGGCGACTGTTTGTTTTCGCAAAAAAGCCAATAGTTTACCCGGTATACATCGACAATAATGTAAAATTATTCACAAATCTCATGCAAAAGTAAGAATAAAATCACATGAGGGATTATATAAGATTACCTAAAATAAGATCATTTAAAAAACTGCAATCTTAACTGTAGATCATTATAATTGAATCTTGTTTTAAAATATGTATTTTAATTGGAAATTGAGATATGTATACATATTTATTTATTACACGTAATATTTTAATAACTTTTTCTGAGCTGAAATACGTACTTTTTATTAGGAAAAATGTTCAGTTTTGAGGACTCCAATAAAAGAGAAATTACATTTCTTAATTTTAGTTGATGAAAAGCAGATAAAAAGTGAACCGTCAAGACAACATTTATTAAAAAAATAATATACGAATTGTTAATGCGAGGCGATAGAAAGTAGAAGGGAGTAGAACAAGTTCTTGTATTTTTAATAGAATTAGAAGATAGCGTGGAGGTTAACCTTCAGCCAGTATCAAGCTCAAGATTACTACAATCGTTAAATCACATATTTTAACATTAAATGTTAACAGTTACATGGTTAGATTCGACATTAACGCAAGTGGATCGTTAAGAAAGTATTTTGAAATAAGGAAGATAGAATATATATATATATATATTTATAGGATATATATATATATCCTCCGTAACAAATAATGTAAAAAAAATTATTTATAATTAATTAAAAGCATATAAGCTTTAATTAAAAAGTCTGATATATTTGAATATTACAGCATATAAAAATCGACTTACAGATATAAATATATCCTTTTTTATAAGGATTTTTTTTTTCTTTTCCTGTTTAGCCTCCGGTAACTACCGTTCAGATAATACTTCAGAGGATGAATGAGGATGATATGTATGAGTGTAAATGAAGTGTAGTCTTGTACATTCTCAGTTCGACCATTTCTGAGATGTGTGGTTAATTGAAACCCAACCACCAAAGAACACCGATATCCACGATCTAGTATTCAAGTCTGCGTAAAAATAACTGGCTTTACTAGGACTTGAACGCTGGAACTCTCGACTTCCAAATCTGCTGATTTGGGAAGACGCGTTCACCAATAGACCAACCCGGTGGGTTAAAGATTATAATATTTTAAGTGTTCGAATTATTAACCTGAATTCATAGCAGTTTTGAATTTTATTTTGACTTATCTATTTTAAAAATAGGATTGAAGAAACCTTAGTGAAAATTGAGATCTTTTCTGTTTGTAATAAAAGATTGGTATTAATGCAATTTTTATGAAAAATTTGAGAAAAAATTATCCCATTAATATTTATCGCGCTAAGGCTAAGGGATTTAGCATGAAAAAGAAGATGTGATCATGTAGACGGTCTAACAAGTCTAAAATCCTTTGAATTGCAAGTACCGTTTCGTTTTTCTTACTAAAAACTTTCACCAAAACTTTACCCTTAATTCAACCAAGAGTAAATCCTACTCTAAGGGCATTTGAATGTCTTAGAAGACAGGAACCGGAATGTTCCGATCACTAGCGGAAAATCCCGATTCGTTAGTACATATCTCGTAGCGGTCAGATGTATTCTTGTTTTCCACTCAAAACATCATCTTAATTTGAAAATTATGTATATAAACTGAAAAATTTGTCTCAAATATCGCGCGTAAAATTACGTGCGTCATATTTTTTTCTCATAAAAAAGGATGGTGAGTAGGTTTGTTTGTTTGTTTATCATATATGTTCGCATTTTTATTTTAGCTGATATTGGCGTAGAGCGGACCAATGGAGGTGCGCCAGGCGGCTGCGCACCGCGACTCTCTCTTGCTAGAAGCAGACCGTTTTCAATTAATTTAATTATTATTGAATTTAATTTCTAACGTGGATTATTTTTATTTATTATTATTTATTAATTTTATTTATTTAATTTTATTGACAAATGGAAGAGATTATTAATTAATATTTAGTAGTAAAAATAAAGGATTCTTTATTTAGCGAGAAAGAGTCGTTGGCGCGCATCCGGCCTGCGCGTCACGTTGTCCACTCTGCGTCAATAGCAGTAGCTGAACCGGCAACTAACACAACCTCACATGAACACACACACGAATAAATGATAAAGCCGACTCCCTGTTATCAATATGGCTAACGTTAAACGTTATATTTCTATTAATATTTTACAATTGTCTATCTAATCACTCCTTAAGCCTATTTTAAGTATAAAAGCACCAAAATATTCAGAAACATATTCTCTATGCACTAACATTTATTATCAAAAAAATACTTAATATTCTCATAAACATGAAGATACGAACGCATCGAGGGTCCAGGAAGCAGATCTTCCTGGCTAGACCGGCTGGCTGGCCGGTCAGGGCTCGCTTTGCTCGCCGACCCGCTAGTAAATAAATAAAACAACGGTGTCCAAAGGTAATTTACTGCCTTGAAGGCAAATTCCATTTCTCAGACTGATTTTGTTCCTGCAGCCACCTTTCCTACAACTCAACTTATCGCTTTTATCGGAAAAATACAATTTCATTTCGTGTCCACTCTTGCAATATCGCGGGTTTTGTAAAACTCTATTTCGCTGAAGGAATTCAGGGTCTTTTGCCTTATAATCGATTAATATAGAAACAACTACGTGTTAACTGCTCAATAATTTGAAATATACTACCTTGACCTCCATGATATTGCTGAACGTCGCCTTAAACACCATACGGACATGATGATTCAATTGTTTGAACAAGTTATATCTCCACGTTATCCAAAGACAGTAACGTCCGATCGAATAATTAACAGATATATTCTGGTTTAGGCGAGTTACATTATGAGAATTATTGTAACTAATTTTACCGTAATCCTACTACAAAATAACACAATAATGGTGATAAAAACCTTGAAAGTTGGAATTTTATAAGTGAAGGGGGAATAAAATATCGGGAAAAAAATTAATTTATTTTTATTAAATAAACAAAAACAGAACCGTATTTTGTAAAGCGGTTCCACTTTTTCATTTTTTTAATATTTGTCACACTGATTTGCATGTATGCATGCATACATATTTATGACATTATTAGAATTTCACTGATGAATTAAAATATAATTTTGAAAAGATTTTAAAAACAAAAAAATACAATAATTTAAATATGCTAATGTATTGAATATTGCGTAATAGCTACGGTCCTTTCTTATTCGAGTTCCAAAAAACTGTTTGATTTATAAGAAGATTGAAGCCAAATAGTATTAATTATATGATTAAAATATGCACAGATTAACAATAATTTAATTATGCAAAACCTACATTTTTTATGTAGATTTTAAATAAGAGACGTAACGCGTTTCCTACTTTATTATTTTCCTGTTTACTTTTAGTCGTCATAAAAAATACTTTTAACTGTTATTTATTTTTTATTTCGAACTTATATAATCTATATAAAAAAAGACTATCTTCGTTTTGTGTGTGCCCTAATCACTCAAAAACTACTTAACTGATTTCACTGAAAATTTCACAATTGATTATTATTTGTTCCGGGAGTGTTTACATGTTATTATTTCCATAATATTTAATAATATAATTTAAACATAATAACTTTCTGAGGAAGTCGATATTGACATAGACAGCGATCGATATAGACAATGGCAATCGATATAGGTTAATATCACTCGATATATACAACATTAAATTTAGTAAAGATGTTTTAGGTTATTTTTTTATATTTATATAGTATTGAAATTTAACCTGTGGTAAACATTCTGACAATAGCGAATCACTAGTATCATTAATAATTTGATCCGATTTTATATCAGCTCACACACACACAGCATATTTATATAAAACAAAATTTCAGAATAACCGTGATCTATTAGATGGAGAGGTACCTGATGCACGCAAAAGTTAGCCTTCAACCTACTAACAAATACCCCGTTTGAATTTTGAAAATCGGACGATTGTTTGTACCCATTGCATCTTCCAAAATTGCGTCCCAGGGACACTCTGTAGGAGAAAAACGGGGTAAATTTCAACACTCTAATAATTTCTACAATTTTTTTTAAAAAAAGCTAAAAGATTTACAAAATACTTTCCTTTTCCTGAAGGCAAACTGTTCTTTTCATGCATTTTCCTCCATTGTTCTTGGATTTAGATCCAACCGATAATATACCTAGACCCTTCGACCTATACAACTAGTAATAATTCGAAATCCTGCTGTTATAAACTTACCTTTTACTCAAGTAAGCGGTAAGTATTCTTATCAATAATAAATCGTCACAATAATTTAAATTAGATATTTAAGACGGATTTGTTAATAATCATAAAAATAAAAAAAAATCACTGTTCAAATTAAAAGTTCGATTTATTTGCCTGATTATCGCGAGCACGAAAAAAGAAAAAATCCTATATCCGGTAAACATTTAAACGGGAAAACATTTTTCTGTGAAATACTATTAAAGAGAATTCAGTGTACTACGTTTAAAGACGAGTGAATTACGTCGGTACTTCTTGTAGTGGCAGACGGTTATTCTCAACGGTTATTCAATTTTTGTTCACGGATCTAACCTCATTTTTTAATGTTACATTATTATCATTTCTTGTAAATGTAAAATGCTTTAACCGGATCGTTTATTGAAAATTCAGGTAATTTACTCGTTAACCTCACGGGGGAATTTTTTCTTTCGTTAAGCTATATTTATTTCGAGGACTGGTTTAAAGTTCAAATAATTAAAAAATTATTCAATTCTGAAAATAAAAATACAGCGAATGCTTCATAAACCTACTAAAACAGGTGTCTTTAAATATAGCTCTTATTGAGTAATCTGGTAGATAACTTTTGTTTTTAGTTGGCTATAAACACCTGAAGTAATACCTGATTTTCAGCTTTTATAACTGCGTAAAAAAACGTTACAAAAAATCATATTATCATAAACCGAAATAAAACTCTTTATTTTCTTTGTTATTTAATTAAAAATTTCATATAAGCAAAAGTAATTGAGTAGTTCATATTTTTATAAAATATAGAAAAACATGATTTTTTCTGCCTTTTTTTTGTATTTATGATTTTCTAACTCGATAACTGAAACGATCAATTAAAAGAAAAAATAATTCGCATAGCTTACGTAAAAATATGAAAATATACATATTTAAAATCGTTAAAAATTTAACTTAATCGTTATTAAATTTTATATTATTTTGTCCATTATTTCAAAACGACAAGGACAACGACTATCACTGGTGTAGGAGTACGCTATATTATTACAGCGCAATAGGCAGTTGATTGTGGGTTTTTAAATGAATTTAATTTTTATTAATGTCTTTTTTTATAAACGAGACTTCTGTTAAAAGTTATAAATAGATGCATTAAAAAAACACTTTAATAAAACTGTTTATTTCAGTGAAAATAAAAGATGTTTCAATTCGTCTTTTGACAATGAGAATTTAGCAGTATTTTTTTTTTAAACGCCTGCCATTGCTAAAATAATGCTAAAAGCGGTAATATTTTTATGAAATTAACGGTAAAAGTACATCTTTTATAGAAGACACATATTGTACAATATTAACTACATTTTTTTTTTGGTTACTTTTCGAATTGATCGAAATTAGATATACATAAGAGATTATAAAAACTTTGTTTTTCTGTTTCCTTTTTTAAATATTCAAAAAGAAATTCTTATTTATGATATCATTTCTTAATATTTTTATTTTATTTTATTTTATTTTTTTTTATTATAACGACACAGCAACTTTACAATCTGTTTAGGAAGATAATTGAACAATATGTAAATAAGATGTATTTGAACTAACATCAAGTAGCCACAGAACCAACGGCTTGTGAATTAATAATGAAACAGAAGGTCTGAAAGTCACCTAATTGAAACGATAATTCAAACCAAGAATATTTTTCCTCAGCAGTCTTGAAAAATCATTTTCTGATGGGTGGCTGGTGCAATATATTGTATAGCCATCAAACTTGGCAAAATGTCTGTCAGTGAACCGTGTTTCAGAAACAAGCATTAATAAAGTAAATAATAATAAGCATTAATAATAGCATTAATAAGCATTAATAAGTAAATCTTATTAATATTTAAAAACTCTTCCAAATCCAGCTTCTTGTCAGACAACCCGTTACCATTCCAGATTGCTAGTCTGAGAAAGTTATTCTTTTCCCTCAAGACGATTCAGGAATAATCCGAACATTCTGTCCATCATAATCCCCATTATACGCTCAAATCTTTGAAACATATGGTCTACGATATGCATGAGCCCTTGAAAATTCTGCTTATCAGTAGCTCGCTGGCCATAGGAACCACCCATTTTAACTCGTTCAGTGTACGTAGGAACAGAAGTATTCAGCCCATTCTTATATCCATTATCATTGCTAAAAGAGGGTCCCACATTGTAACTTTCTCAGCGTAGGTAGGACCAGAAATATTCAGCCCATGAATAAAGCCGTCATTATTTCTATCAACATTATGACTATCACAAACATGAGAATCATTGCCACCCGAGCCAGACACCCGCACATCTCCTCTTTTGGCACGCGGAATGTTGTTATCGACTGCAGTATTAGCATAATTCCCAGTAGTTGCAACTCCGGAAGACAGAGCCGGGTGGGATGGAAAGACCTTAGTAACTCGCCGGATGTTGGTCGCCGCAGTTAACGCAGGAAGCCGAGACCTGTGGTGCCTTAGAACAGTCCATAGTCGCATGATCTGCACCACATGTCACACAACAGTATGGGCGATTACATTAATTAATGGTACGCCCAAAGCGTTGACAACGTTTGCATTGGACCGCCTCTTTTTTGACATATGCAGTCTCAAAGCTTACAATTAATTCAGACATTTCACGTTAAAAATTTCTTTGTTATTAGATTTCAGTTCTAAATTCACGAAATAAAGCGGCAGTGGTTCCTTCATCTGACGATGGAGAACGTTAGTGACATTTCTAACCTTGTGGCCTAATCTAGCCAACTCATCAATGATTACTGTTTTGTCTTCTGAGAGATGCATACCCCGCATGACCATTCTATATGCCCTCTCATGTTTAAGCTGGTATGTGTAATGACTGACATTGCTTTCAAGCATTTTCGAACTGATGACTTCATATGTCTCATTATCTACCGGCAGAACTTTCAACGTTTGGCCCAATCTCATCGTCGTCAAAGTGTATTTCGTCACAGTAATAGTAGTAAATAAGCGTGCTAAAAAATTCTTGAATTATGTAATTGAGTTAACGCGTGTCTCAAAAATAGGCTCTAGTTTCAATGTTTTCTCATGAAAACCTCCATTTTCCGCAATGTTTTCTAGAAGACTAAATTTGTTAGATGTAGGAACGGTAAAACTAGACTGGCCGGCCAATTAAACGCGAGTAGTAGGTTCTGAATAATGAATTCGTTGGCGTTTTTTCGCCACCGGAATTTCATCAGCCTGCAACAGATCCTTTCGGTTAGCATGTATGGTACTGCGAGGCAGGGAGGATCGCTTCACTACGGTCTGTAATGCCACCTTTACTGTCCGTTCCTGAACGTCATCCATGTTATCGACAATGCCAACTCTAATCAACTTACGCCGTACCGGCTTTCTAGGATCCCTGTCTTAACATTTTAGCCCGCGTATTCCGTTACTTGATAGGGTAGGGTTCACGTAAGGTACCATGTTATTACTTACATTTGATGAACCGCCGTTGCTATGGGTAACAGCTTGGGGCTGGTTCATAGCAACGCGCTAGTGAAATAAATAAAATTAGTCTAAATGAAACACTTAAGAAACTAAAAATAAACTGAAAAGAACACAAAACAAAACAAGAACACGAAACCTATTGAGAATAAATTTAACAATTTAATTTCGTATATAATATTTTTTAAATAAATATATTATATAAAGGTTTTAGAATATAATATTTTTAAACTAATTGATAGTTAATAATTTTTATTTTTTCTCGTTGTCTCCGGTTAGTAATTTTACAATCTCTATAGCTTTACGCCTCCTCTATGAATCATGAGACCTTGCCGTTGGTGAGGGGGCTTGAGTGCTCAGGGATACAGAGTAGCTGGACCGAAGGTGCAACCATATCGGAGAGGTATCTGTTGAGAGCCAGACTAAGGAATGATTCCTGAAAGAGGGCAGCAGCTCTTTCAGTAGTTGTTAGGGGCGTGAGTCAGGACGACTTAAACGGCCGTATCAACATCACTCAGTCCTCTGAGTACTGCGCAGCTGAAAGCAATGGAAAACTACAGCTGCTTTTTTTTCCAAGAAAATGTGGCTCTGCATTCTCACATAACAATAATGGAGGCGCCTTCCTTGGTAAAATATTCCGGAGGTAAAATAGTCCCCCGTTCGGATCTCCGGGTGGGGACTACTAAGGAAGGGGTCACCAGAAAATTAAAAAATAACATTCTACGAGTCGGAGCGTGGAATGTTAGAAGCTTAAAAAAGGTTGGTAGGCTAGAAAATTTAAAAAGGGAAATGGATAGGGTGAATGTGGATATAGTAGGAATTAGTGAGGTACGGTGGGAAGAGGAAGGCGACTTTTGGTCAGGTGATTTTAGAGTAATTAACTCAGCGTCAAATAATGGGCAGGCAGGAGTAGGTTTCGTGATGAACAAGAAGATAGGGAGGAGAGTGGAGTATTTCAAAACGCATAGCGATAGAATCATTGTAATAAGGATAAAATCAAAACCTAAACCGACAACGATTGTTAACGTTTATATGCCTACAAGCGCCCATGATGATGATGAGGTAGAGTGTGTATACGAAGAGATTGATGAAGCAATTAAACACGTAAAAGGAGATGAAAATTTAATAATAGTTGGAGATTGGAATGCAAGCATTGGAAAAGGCAAGGAAGGAAATATAGTGGGTGAATACGGGCTGGGCAAAAGGAATGAAAGAGGGGACCGACTTATAGAGTTTTGCACGAAGTATAATTTAGTAATTGCCAACACCCAATTTAAAAATCATAATAGAAGAATATACACTTGGAAAAAGCCAGGCGATACTGCAAGGTATCAGATAGATTATATCATGGTTAAGCAAAGATTTAGAAATCAACTCGTTGACTGCAAAACTTACCCTGGAGCAGACATTGATAGCGACCATAATTTGGTGATAATGAAATGTAGATTGGGGTTTAAAAACCTGAAGAAAAGGTGTCAGATGAATCGGTGGAATTTAGAGAAGCTTGAGGAAGAGGAGGTAAAGAAGATTTTTGAGGAGGACATCGCAAGAGGTCTGAGTAAAAAAGATAAGGTAGAAAATGTAGAAGAAGAATGGGAGAATGTTAAAAAGGAAATTCTTAAATCAGTAGAAGCAAACTTAGGCGGAATAAAGAGAACTGGTAGAAAACCTTGGGTTTCAGACGATATATTGCAGCTGATGGATGAACGTAGAAAATATAAGAATGCTAGTGATGAAGAAAGTAAAAGGAACTATCGGCAATTAAAAAATGCTATAAACAGGAAGTGCAAACTGGTGAAAGAAGAGTGGATTAAAGAAAAGTGTTCAGAAGTGGAAAGAGAAATGAACATTGGTAAAATAGACGGAGCATACAGGAAAGTTAAGGAAAATTTTGGGGTACATAAATTAAAATGTAATAATGTGTTAAACAAAGATGGTACACCAATATATAATACGAAAGGTAAAGTCGATAGATGGGTGGAATATATTGAAGAGTTATACGGAGGAAATGAATTAGAAAATGGTGTTATAGAGGAAGAAGAGGAAGTTGAGGAGGATGAAATGGGAGAAACAATACTGAGATCTGAATTTAAGAGAGCATTAAAAGATTTAAATGGCAGAAAGGCTCCTGGAATAGACGGAATACCTGTAGAATTGCTGCGCAGTGCAGGTGAGGAAGCGATTGATAGATTATACAAACTGGTGTGTAATATTTATGAAAATGGGGAATTTCCATCAGACTTCAAAAAAAGTGTTATAGTTATGATACCAAAGAAAGCAGGGGCAGATAAATGTGAAGAATACAGAACAATTAGTTTAACTAGTCATGCATCAAAAATCTTAACTAGAATTTTATACATAAGAATTGAGAGGAGAGTGGAAGAAGTGTTAGGAGAAGACCAATTTGGTTTCAGGAAAAGTATAGGGACAAGGGAAGCAATTTTAGGCCTCAGATTAATAGTAGAAGGAAGATTAAAGAAAAACAAACCAACATACTTGGCGTTTATAGACCTAGAAAAGGCTTTCGATAACGTAGACTGGAATAAAATGTTCAGCATTTAAAAAAAATTAGGGTTCAAATACAGAGATAGAAGAACAATTGCTAACATGTACAGGAACCAAACAGCAACAATAACAATTGAAGAACATAAGAAAGAAGCCCTAATAAGAAAGGGAGTCCGACAAGGATGTTCCCTATCGCCGTTACTTTTTAATCTTTACATGGAACTAGCAGTTAATGATGTTAAAGAACAATTTAGATTCGGAGTAACAGTACAAGGTGAAAAGATAAAGATGCTACGATTTGCTGATGATATAGTAATTCTAGCCGAGAGTAAAAAGGATTTAGAAGAAACAATGAACGGCATAGATGAAGTCCTACGCAAAAACTATCGCATGAAAATAAACAAGAACAAAACAAAAGTAATGAAATGTAGTAGAAATAACAAAGATGGACCGCTGAATGTGAAAATAGGAGGAGAAAAGATTATGGAGGTAGAAGAATTTTGTTATTTGGGAAGTAAAATTACTAAAGATGGACGAAGCAGGAGCGATATAAAATGCCGAGTAGCACAAGCTAAACGAGCCTTCAGTAAGAAATATAATTTGTTTACATCAAAAATGAATTTAAATGACAGGAAAAGATTTTTGAAAGTGTATGTTTGGAGTGTCGCTTTATATGGAAGTGAAACTTGGACAATCGGAGTATCTGAGAAGAAAAGATTAGAAGCTTTTGAAATGTGGTGCTATAGGAGAATGTTAAAAATCAGATGGGTGGATAAAGTGACAAATGAAGAGGTATTGCGGCAAATAGATGAAGAAAGTAGCATTTGGAAAAATATAGTTAAAAGAAGAAATAGACTTATAGGCCACATACTAAGGCATCCTGGAATAGTCGCTTTAATATTGGAAGGACAGGTAGAAGGGAAAAATTGTGTAGGCAGGCCACGTTTGGAGTATGTAAAACAAATTGTTGGGGATGTAGGATGTAGAGGGTATACTGAAATGAAACGTCTAGCACTAGATAGGGAATCTTGGAGAGCTGCATCAAACCAGTCAAATGACTGAAGACAAAAAAAAAAAAAAAAAAAAAAAAATAGCTTTACGAAGAATTTTTTTTTGTATAAGAATAATGAATAAAACATTAAATATTCTACCGATTAAGCATTTTTATCTATGCAGTACGAACTACTAAGAATTATTAACTATTGTTCTAAAAAAAACTTAAAATTATTCTAATAAAAACATATTCATCTGAAGAAGAGAGATCTCCGCGAAATCGTTATTCGGAAATAATGAGAAAAATCCACTGTTTTTTGTATCAGTATTGGCATATTCTGATGTTAGGATTCAATTTGCACGTTGTTTATTAATCAAATTATAAAATTTGTATCCAGAGATAACTGTAAGAATCGAAATTATGAACTTTGACTACAATTTTTCAGAAATGAACGCTTTTTTAAAATTCATTGATGAATATTATTATAAGAATAGTAATATAAATTTATGAATATTAAGTTATTAAATATATTTTATATTCTCATTCAATTTCACTAATTCTATTACTATCACCAATTACCACTCCATCGACCACCGAGGTGAAGTGTAGCATGTCGACCTTTCATCCGCAGTTTTCTGGTTTGAATCTCATTTTGGCATAGCATTTTTCATACGCTATATAATTTCCATTTTCATGTTCTCATGAAAAAGTTTTGAAATCTTCTCTGGTAAATTAATTCATCAAAGCGAAGAAAAAAATATTTATTCTGTTGAGGTTTTATTTAAAGTTACATCATGATGTCAGTATATCTAGAAAAAAATAACTTGAACCATAAATTCCCTACCATATTTTAGTTTCAAATTAAACCTGTAAACAAACATTCATCTGTTAGGGTTTTCTTAGGTGGTTAAAAAACCCTAAAAAAATTATAAATTTATTGAATTTTCACCAAACTAAAATAATAATCTGTTTCTATATTTTTTCTTAGTAGTTAATCTCAGATAGTTGTCATATAAATCATCTAAAACTTAATAAAACATTAAAACATTTACGATAATATAAATACGAGTATATACTCGTATTTATACCTGTGTGTCTTAAGTAGATTTATTGCTAATCTTGTGTTTAGAATTTTTATTAACAATAACTGCTCATAAAGCGAAATTTATGGTTGTTTTATTAGATAATTTTCTTTTGAGATGATCAAATTGATTACATTGCAACAAACTATTTTGCATTGTAATATCTTAATAAAAAACTAATCTTGTCAACCTTATTATATATTTTTATTACGCTTATGTGTATTTTCATCTGAAGTATAATACTGTTTCTTGCTCGCTCAAAAATTCAGAACAAGTTTCAAGATGAAAACTCGGCTTACAAATCATTGTTAGCGCCCATAAATGTATGAATCATTTATGAGTGTGTGATCTTTGTTAAAAATTTTCTCTTAGAAAAAGAAATAAATTTTAGAAATGTCTTTTTCTTACAAAAAAAAATAAATACGTAACAAAAACAAACAAAACAATTCGAATTAAAAAGTAAAAGGTATTTTTTTTTTTAAGAGAATTATTTAAAAAAATTAATTCAAAGAAAATTAATTTTAAAAAAAAATTTCTATTTATGTGTAAATTAATAGAAAAGTGAAGGGAGGGGCGTGCTGTCATATACGTTTTATAATTAGAGCGCACCCCACGCTTTGTTTTTTACTCGTGCAAAAATAAAAAAATTCATTATTAGTAATTATTTTGAAAACATAACTTTTTTATATGTTTTTGTTATTTATTTATTTATTCTTTTTGAAGAAAAGCATGTTTTAAAAGTCATTTTTTAATTTTCTAGTTTTTAGTCATAATTTATGAGGAATTATTATATTATTCCATTTTTATTTTCCTCCACAGTATTGTGTTGATTAAAATCATATTGAACAGAAGTTATAAAATCCGTTGCAAAGTGTTTTAATTTTGCCTCTATTTTTTTATTTTTTTTTTTATTTATAAGTATTTAAACTGCTTTTTTATTTTTTTACTTTAGGTTGTTTTAATTCTTTAACAAATAAAAAAATATTTATATGCAGTTTCATTCTATAACTTGATAATTAGCTTGCATTGTTATAAATGATACCGTTTAAAAAACCACATATTATAGGAATAGGCTACCTGAGACTGTACAAGACCACTTCATCCTTCATTGATTCATTCATACATATCATCCTCTAAAGTAATACTTTACGGTAGTTCCAGAAACTAAACAGAAAAAATTTGTTATGGACACCACATAACTTCCTTGTTTGCCTATTAAATTGAACATACTTATTTTATTAAAATGAAAAATACATAAAATTTTATTTCATTAATAACTTCTGATATTTTAATTTTTCTATTGTTATTATTGAATTACTATTTGTCGTAAAACGTTTTTACAATCAGAGGTTAATAATTATTATTAATAAATCAATATATTTAAATTGAAAAAAGAAGAAAATAATAGGAGATGAAGTCTGATTCGAACCGATGTGCCTTCCCCTTGTAAGATCTCAATATTCATTAATTAAAATGTTATTTGGCTATAATTCTGAAACCGATGAAAATAAATATCACTTATGATATATCGTAAAAATCCAAAATTCTAAATCACAAAATTCGTCAAGTTCAAAATCCAAATTTTTTTGGATTTTGGGTTTTTCTGGACACTTTTAGTCCAGACGATTGCAATAAAAAGGGAAGGTGCACAGCTAGATGTTACAACAGTCCTAAATCCAAAATTTCAACATCCTACGGCTGATCGTTTTTGAGTTATACATACGCACATTCGTACAAAATGTCACGCCGAAATTAGTTAAAATGGATATTTTTCCGCTGAACTCTGTAAACCGAAATTTTTCGCGATCGCAATACTTTCTTTACTTCATACAAGGATTTAAAAAAGAGAAGTTATTAACTAAACCAGCTGATTAGCGTACATACATTTTAGAAGGTAAATTTACATCAGTCACTTTAAAATCCGCTCCCACAGCCGTCTTCTCAGCTCATAATGAATCGACAGTCAAAATCAAACGGATCAATAGCTACATGTTATCGATTTAGCTTTTTCCTCAAGGTGTTTCCCTTGTATTACATATATAAACATATTAATATATAAATAAAATATAAAAATATATGAGAATGACAACGGAATATTTTATTGTCACCCGATTTACGACGCTGTTTAAAATTTCATCGTCGTATGACGTCGGGAAATGAATTTAATTAAGGTTGCAAGATTTTAGGACACGGTTGAACCGTTGTGAGGCAAAGAAAACCCTGTAAAAATATATATCCACTTCAGAACTGTTTTCTTGTAACATTACACAATACTTCAGCTTAAGAGAAAGAAAGAGCCGGCCTCTGTGGCACGAGTGGTAACGTCTCGACTTTCATCCGGAAGTCCCGGGTTCGAATACCGGTCAGGCATGGCATTTTCACACGCTAAAAATCATACATCTCATCCTCTGAAGCAATATCTAACAGTGGTCCCGGATCTTATACAAAAAAGAAAAAAAAGAGAAAGAACGAACTTTATTGTGTTTCGTTACCATTTTTAATGAATTATCCAACCGCTTAAAACAATTCTTCCTACCCGCTTATTTAAAATAAAATTTCAAAGATTTATTTTACAGAGACAATATTTCTCTATCAATGAATTTTTAAATAATATTTATAAAATAATTTAAAAAAAGAAACAGAATTATCTACATCATTGTTTAGTTTATCTAATAAATACTATTCGTATTTATTATGTACTAAGAAATATGCCAACTTTTTTGAATTCTGGATTATTTTATTGTTATTTTTTATGTTTAATATCTTCATGAATTTACCTTAAAATTATTCCGCACACAGTACATTAGATCGAAGTGTACCAAATTTTTCATATCTCCAAAAAAGAATTTGGTTTTTGTTTATATAAAATAGGTACTTTTCTGACAGATGAAGTGATTTACTGTTTCTAAATAAACTTCGAATTTTTCTAACTTTTCTTTGTTTTATTTAACTTATTTTAAACCATTTTGTTAAAAATTAAATTCTCTACAATTTGATGTATTTATTTCCCATTTAACAAAGTTATAGTATTACAAACCTAAAAAAACTGTTTTTCGACACCGAATTTTTCTATTTTACGTTGGATATTTGATCTAGTTTCTAAGAAACTATCAAATCTATCTCTTATATAACGGCTTAAAAATTTTAATATGACCTCGTTTCACCGAGGCGATATCTGGGCAAAATTTTTCTGTAACCGTAACTCGATAACAAAGCATTTTCGGACATATATTTGGGTAAAACGTTTTTCTCATTTCAAGTTCTAGAATCAGTTTCCTAATTATATTTTCCTTTTCTCCTAATTAACTCTGTCTATGAAAAAACTGAAAAATTGTTACCGCTATGGATTTGTCATGAGAAATTAATACTATAGCTTTACGTACGTGCACAAGAAATAGCTCAGCTAATTCCATCCTTGTATTATTAAATTCTTTATTTATCAATTTATAAACTTTAATCTTTTTAATTCAAAAATGGCATTTTTCTTAATACTATTATTAAAGAAGCGATTTATGAACTACCGACCCATTAACTGACTGATGCTGTTCTAGAAGAAGAAGAAGAATATTATTATTAATTCTAAATGACTGACGTTATATAGAACCAAAATCTGTATATTTAGGGATTACCCTCAATCGTATTTCAGTGTTATGATTCTATTGGAAACATAAGTTTTTTATTTTTTATAAAAGATGTTTTAATACCATTAAACCTCGTTATTACTATTTTTAACAATTATTATACCGACACAATTATTTATATTATAAACTTATGAGCCGCTGTATTAGCCACAAGTGGTACTGAATAGATTGCAAACGGGAAAAGTATTTTAAATTAAGGGAATTACAGAATCCGCCTTCAAATTGTATGCGGGGTGAGAACGATTAAGTATTATATATTTTTTATATAAAAGGAGGGGTGAGTATCCCTCTAACCACCCCTTTGCGACACGTTTTTATTTGACAACCCTTAAAAAGGATTACGTTGTGAGTCCACGGGTGGCTATGTTTTTTTTTATTCGAGTGGATGAAAAAAATTATCCTTGCTAACGAGCTCTTTGGGGTGCGAAGATATATATCTGTTTTGCGATGTTAAACCCCCCTCATATAATTTTGATATAAACATGACAGAGGGTGGGTTTTATTATTTATTATTTTACAGAAACATTAAATATTGTCGTCCAAATCTCTTTTATTATTTCATAAGAATTTGTAAATAATGATTAACTTTTGATGATTGTAAAATTAATTACTGTACCAATAAGCAGTTAAATGAAATAATTTGAAAACCAGAAGTTTTAAAAAAACGGTCGGAAAACCGTTTAAAAAAGGAATTAAAATCTAAAATACAAGAAAATTTTGATTGTTAAACGATAATCATCACATTAAGTGAAAATGATTAATAAAAAGATACATAAAAACGTGAAAAAAAAACAAGAAGTAATAAATAACATTAATTAACAACTAAACAGTAAGATGGAACATTATAAACAGGAATTTTTAACCGGGTTAAACCGGAAGAATAGAAAAAATAACAGTAAAAAAAAACACAACAAACTGTTTTCATTTTAGGTAATTCTAGTAAAAAAAAAAAGTAAATAAAAAAAAGAGTAAACCTCAACTCAGACTGCCTATTACGATTTGTGGTAGACATAATTAATTTACTGCCTTTTCTTGGATATATTTTTTATGCTGGATTATACTTTATGAATATATTTTATTTTATTGCGTTTCGTAGGTTTTCGTAAACTGTCAACTAAACAACAATTTAGTTGTCAATTAATATATATTTTTTTTATTTTTGTATTTTCTGCATAAAACTTTTTCTTTGTGTCTACTGATGATGATCGCTTAAAAATCAAAATAAAAACTTCTAGGTTTAATTTTTAAGTAAAACTTTTAAAGAAAGGTTTTTAAAACGTAATTTTGAAAAACATAAACAGTCTGCAGTGGTGTTTCTAATCGTAAATTCGATCAAATCAGATAATATATATACAATTGAAGCGTACTGTCTGGTGTGACATATGATAAATAGATAATAAGACTACTGGTGACTCCTATTAGGATACTGTACTGTATATTGGTGTCAATTTTAATTACAGCAATACATTTTATTTTTAATTAATGGTGTATTTCTAACACTTTTTAAATAGGCTAGTCTTAAGGTTTATAATAAGGTAATAATCCTTGGTTTTGTTCTGAGTTCGACGAATTTTTCTCTATAACGATACTGGTAAACTAATAAAGTGAAAAACGAAATTAATAGAAATTAAGTGTAGAAGGTTTAGTCAGCGTTTAATAAACTGTACTGTAAAAGCAATACCTTAAAAAAATCTGTTGCCACGCACCGGATATCATTAACGGATGACTATCCAAGAAATATTTCCACTTTCTCCCTATTGAAAATTTATCCCGGTGTATATATATATATATATACCGGGTGTGTAGTTGAAAACGCAACCAAATTTAAAGAAAAATAATGTAATAGTTCTTAATATTACAATTATTTATGCAAAAAACAATATTCAAATAAATTTTTTTTATAACAAATGATGATTCTTCATAATTTCCATCAATGCAAGCAATTATATTATTTTAAATATTCCGTGCAACTTTTCGAAGTGTAACTCTTTCTCATATTTCTTGAGTTATGTTGGCTTTTCAGTTCTTCAATGGTGTGTGAATTATTTTAGAATACAAAACCTTTTAGATATATTCTCAGAAAAAAATCTGCAGGAGAAAGATCAGGTGATCTAGCTGGCTATAAGCCGGTATATATTATTCTTTCACCAAAGAAATTTCTCAAAAGATCCATTGTTGCTCTTACCGTATGACATGTGGCCCCATCCTGTTAAAATCACGAATCTTCTCATTTAATTCTAGATTTGCAATAAATTGCGTTACAATTTCTTTCTTAAAGTTTGCATTACTAATGTTTTTTATAGAATATGGGGTCGATTAATCTATGCCTAGAAATTTCACACCACACACCAATTTTCTGCGGGTGAAGAGGTCGTGAAAAGATGACGTGAGGATTGTAGGAGCTCCAGTAGTATCATTCTGACCATTGACGTAACCATTCAAATGAAATAAAGTCTCACCTGTATAAAAATATCTTATCCGACACTTTAATGCTCTTTCGAATAAACCGCTTAAACAACTTGCAGCATAAACAACGGATTATAATTCATGCCATAAATGAATTCGTACGCCTTTAATTAAGTAGCCGGGTAGCTTTAAAGGAAATAGATAGAGATATTTCTTTTTGCTTTGCAAGTTTTCGTGATGAATTGTTAAGAGAGTTTAAAAAGGTTACCTTAATATCTTTCAATGTTTCATTATTTAGCACTGAATATTTCCGGCTATTGCACATAGATCCGAAATCTCCATATTTCTTTATAAAACGATGAATAATGATTATTTATTTGATATATTCTTACTCGGGAACTGCAATTAAAAACTTCTTGGCACAAGATTTAGTTAAATAATGTTCCACAATAAAAATCCTTTCTTCGTGTTCAAAACCATTTCTTTTTAATAATAAAACACAGATACCAAAATTAATTGATCACAAAAAAGGAATAAAAAATTATATCAGCTGAATATAAAACAACAACAATAGGGAGTGTTACCAACCAGTTCATCCGAAATTATTTTATTAACTTTTAAAAAGGAATTTTCTAGGGTTGCGTTTTAAAACGAACAATCAGTATATACGAGTAAATAAATTTTTTTCATAAATCTTATAACTACAGTGAATACGACAAAGATAACTAAATCGTGATTTAATAAGGTTAAAAAAAATTAGAGTTTTCTAAATAAAATATGATTATGGTGATAACCTCTCGAAAATCAGGCCAAAGTTAAAGATACATGTAGTCAAATAAGTGCCAAAGGTGTTTTCGAGAGATGAGGCAAAAATGGTTTAGAAAAAATGTTGAATATCCACTCGTAATCCGATTTATTTAAAACAATGAAATTTTAAATAACATAATAAGTATTCTCATCGTAGTAAAGCTTAGTTTTCTATGACTGCTATACAAAAGTAAAAAATTCAACGACGTAAACATTTTTCTTTTTTTCTGTTTTATCCTTCGGAACCACCGTCAAGGTATTGCTTCAGAGGATGATATGTATGAATGTAAAAAAAGTGTAGTCTTGTATAGTCTCAGATCGACCGTTCCTGAGATGTATGGTTAATTGAAACCCAACCACCACAGAACACCAGTATCCACGATCTAATATTCAAATCCGTATAAAAGTAACTGCCTTTACTAGGATTCGAACCTTAGAACTCTCGACTTCGAAATCAGCTGATTTCCGATGACGAGTTAACAACAAGATCAGCCCGGTGGGCTGAGTGTTGGCTCGTGAAACATTTAAACACTCAAACAAAAAAAAACAAACCACAATACTGTGGCTTAATTTCACAGATGGAGCAAAACGTACCCTCTATCATATTTTTATTATGTTTTAAAAGGATGTCTTACAAATTTATTTTTATAATATTCGGTATTCTTATCTAAAATTTTCTGTTTAAAATCGTTTCGCTTTTCTGATCACTTTGTATGTTATGTTTATAATTAAAGTTGAACTTCTGAAATTTTTGTTTAATTTTAATAGACGTTTGAACATCAATTTTTTCAGAATTAAATTATTTAGAATGTTAACTAGAAAATTTTATTTGTTTATTGGTAAACTACCAAATTATTTTATTGAAAACGTAAAAATGTGTATTTTCCGAAAAAATCCATTTTCGTGTTTTATACCGTTTTTCATAAAACCTAAGTGAGAGAGAGATCTGGGACCACTTTTATTCAATTTCTTAGATAAAATGCCATAAGGATGTACCAAATTTATCCCTCGATCTTTACCCCAAGAATTTTAGTACGGTTTAATTTCATAGAGGGAGCAGAAAGCAGGGCGAAATGTTTCGTGAGCAGAAACTCGCAAACCAGTCGTTTATATGGCCTTCGATCATAGGAATGTTTTTCTTATTTTTGGCTATAGAATCATCTTTATTCACCCAAGAGAGTGCCGTGTAATTTGGAATCACTCTGTATATTAATAAATTACTTAGGTAAACGTTCATCGTAGTCTACCGTCCGACTGAAATTTATTCATTTGTTTTCATTTCTCCTTCACCGGTATCTTTAAAATTATTTACAACTTTACACATAATTTCTTTATACAATTTAATAAAAATCTGATATGGCCACCACATGCCTTTTTTGTACGCCTATTAAATTCATGTACACATTTATTTAAAATGAAAATTACACTATAATTTCATTAATAACTTCTGATATTTTTTTATCTTTTTTTTTATTACGTATTAATTATTTCAAACATTATTTTACAATCAGAGGTTAATAATTATTAATAAAGCAATATATTTTAATAAAAAAAAGTTAAAAAAAGGAAATGAAGTAGGATTTGAACCGATGCTTTCCCCATGTAAGATCCAAAACTTTTATTAAATAAAATTTAATTTGGCTGTAACTCTGGAACCAATGAAAATAAGTACCACCTATGATATATCGTTGAAAACCTCTTCATAAGGGCTTGTTACTGCAGTTAAGAAAAAGTCCAAAATCCAAATTATTTTGGATTTTGGGATTTTTAGATACTTATGGTTCAGTCGATTGCAATCAAAAGGGGAAGTGCACAACTAGATGCCACAGACCTAAATCCAAAATTTCACTATCCTATAGCTAATCGTTTTTTGCGACCACAATACTTTCTTTACTTCGTACAAGAAAGTAAATAAAAATCCTTCATTCAAGAGAGCCCTAATTTTATATAAATAATAGTTATTTCATACAGCACAAATTACAGATAAAAAGAAAGAAAATTTATTAAAAAATTTAGTTTTCTTTTTTTTGTTAATAATAAATAATTTTAATGTCATTAATTATTCGTTTAGACTTTACTGCCAAAATCAGTTATTAGATAAAAACAAATTTTTATAAAAAATAATAAATAAACTTAAAATTTAATAAAAATAGCTTACATAATTCTTACAATTATATATTACTACTACCTTAGAGTAAGCTAATAATAATTAATTAGTAATATGCAGCTGCCAAAAATACATAAGTGGCAAGTACATATAATTTACGATATGTTTTTACATTCGGTTACAGTCAGCCTTGAAAAGTAAATAAAATGGTTAATTTATAATAATAAACCAAACCAAACTTAAACATAATGGTTTTATTTTATTTTTTTTTTAAAGAAGTACAGAAATTTGATAATGTATCGAATAACATGACTGTTGAGTTTCAACCTAGTTCAGGTTGTAATTAAAAATTAATCATCTTTTATGCAACGCACCGAATTATTTCAAATGTAATTTAACCAATATATTATATTAATAAATAAATTATTATTTTTATTTATACCGACGTATATAATAATCCGTTAACTTTGTGTATTATTAAAGTACATAAAACAAATTGATAATGTGGTTTACGACATACATAACTACAAACGCAATGAATGATGCAAGCGCATTACGCAGCTGTCAAATAAGTGAAAAACAAGTACAAAGAATGATTTCTTTCCTAATTAATATTAAATCATAATTATTTTTAGCGCCACCAGCATAGGGTAAAACTTGTTCGTTTGCGGTAGTAGCAGGAGCAGAAAGAATTCCCAACATAGTAGTCATACGAGTGTTAAAGTATTAAAATAATATCCTTATAGAAAATTAGATTAAAAAAAATATATATATAAAAAATTGTTTTACAAAACAAGAATTATTTACGCCGACCTCCGTGACTGAGTAGATAGCGGTCTTGGCATTTTGTGCGGAGGTCCCGATCAGGTATGATATCTTTTCATACGCCACCGATTTCCACCAAACTAATGACCATTACTGTTGATTCCCGCTATTAGGCAGCCATGTGGAGATTGCGAAGAGGCCGGGAGGCCGAGGTATTTTGGATGCGGTTTCGGGCGTACCAGTACCGGGAACGGTGATTACAATGCACCGGATCTAAATTTCGTTCAGTTGCCCATCTCCCTCCTGCAGAAGAGGCTGCAGAGCCTCAAGATGGAAGTATGGCAGTTGGAATGGGACCAACTAAGCAAAGATCCCTGTACTAGTTTATACGGGATCTGGGGGCATCGTATGCCTCGAGTTAGTTTTTAAGGGCAACGGGTGCCCAGGTGCTCACCAACCATGTTAATTTGAACCAATATCTCTTTCGGTTCCGCTTGGCAGCTAATGAGCTCTGCATTTGCGGGGAGGTCCAGTCAAATGAACACTTGATGTTTGACTGCCCTGCTCTTGGTGGGGGGGGGGGTGCAGAGACCCAGCCAACCTGGAACTTAGAGGTCAAGGGGAAAATTGGCCACTCACAAGCGGCGAGTCAATGTGGCGACGAGAGCCGCATTGTCGGACCGTGTGGGAGTTCCTTGATGAGGTTGTTATGTTCAACCAACATCAGTAGTTTACTTAAGGGAAAGACTCCTAATGCACTGCTGTGGGAAGCCTACCTTGAGATATATGGCTGACCACCAGCCAATTAGGGCTCCAAGCGCTTTAATATGGTGGACAGGTACTTGCTGGCATTCAGCAACCTACGCGTGGCAGCGAATTGCTGTCTAGACGAAGTAAATTTTCATTTTTGGATGTCATATATATATATATATATATTTAGTAGTTGACGGGGTGCGCCTACCCAGTTTAGTAAATATATGACAAGTGAGGTGTTAGAACACGTAAGCCGGTGGTGTATGGCACCGCGCTTAGCCCGCTCACGCTGTTAGGTAAGCTCTAGGAGCTATTTAGGACACCGGTCGCTAAACTGTTCGAGGCTCAGTAGCCGTTTGTGGCACAGACATTCGATCTTATGCTTTAGAGCGACCGAATGGTGTGGTGGCGGGAGAAATGCCAAGCAAATCAGATGCCCGCTCTTTCATAAAAAAAAATATTTACAGTATCGAAAAAATAAAATAAAATAGTAATTAAAATCAATGTTTTTATTAATTGTACTTTCATTAAATTTAAAAATAATTAAATATATATATATATATATATATTCAGTTATATTAATTTTTATACTTTTCAAACATGGAATTTAATTAAAAAGTTTAATTAAATCATTTTTATCATTTCTTACAAATTTATTTTTGAAAGATCTTAAATGTGTGTATTATTAGAAATGTTTTTTTTTTTTTTTTTTTTTTTTTTTTTTTTTTTTTTTTGCTTATTTCACTCGAAGTTTGTGCGGGGATTAAATAAAAACCTGAGAAAAAAAGTCATTAATTACTCATACATTTTGCAGTATTATTTTTGTAATAACAGTTACTGGCGTCTACGCTGTACTAGATTTTGAATTTGTACGTCGAATAAGTTTTAAAAAGAACCATAAGATTTCTAATAAAAATCTAGCGCAATTTAAACGTTGGTTTTATCGCGCACATTGGTAGTTTGATCTAGTTACTTTGGTGAGAATTTTGGCCTTGTCAAATTACTTCTAGTGGTCGGCTTTATTGTGGGAATGTTCATACTCTGTAGATTTTGTTGACAACGATATTTAGTTTACGCGGAGTTTGTATTTATTATTCTTTTAGATGATTATAAATCACTTAAAAAAAAAAAAAAAAAAACAGGTGAGCAATAAAATAACAGTATTCGCATCGAATATGAACGATAAAAATAAAGTGGACCAGAGTATTGTTGAAATTAAAAACTTCCATACAAGATTTTGGTCCATCCCTTTGATCCCTGATCGGATTTTTGAAACATGTGCCTTTTCCTTTTTAAATAAAATTCTGAAAATGCCAATTTTCACTACTGTAACACGTTCGGTTTCATACAGGTGCATGAAAAGTTTGGCCCCTCTTTGCCACCCCTTAAACTGGATTGTTTTAAAGATGTTGAAATACTTAGAATTTTTTTTTATAAAAGTGTGTAGCACCAATTTAACCACTATAACACCTTACATTCTTATGTAAAATTTTCATTAAAAAATTTGCCTCTTCCCAAATTGATTTTTGAAAAAAGATGAAAAGTTCAGTTTTTTTTTTTAAGAGGAATCTAACTATTAATTTTCACCTCTCTAACACCTTCGGTTCCTGAGATACAGAATTTTCATAAAAGAAAACCCTTTTCATCTTCTTATTAACAAAATATTTTTTTAGCAGATAAGTTATTAAAAATAATATTTCCTCCAAAATTAACCTACATAGTTTAAAGGTTTTGATCTTTGCATTCACAAGTAGTCAGTCAGGATAATTTGTATTATATGAATGGTTAATAATAACGGTCTTTAAAGAATGAGTAAGATTTGTATTAATAATACGTGGTAACATGGAAATTTTGTTTGTAGTGAACGTACATATAATTAAAAAAAAAAAAAACTTAAACAGAATTAAAACGACTATTATAATTTTAGGCAGCTACAATTTTTAACAATTTTAGAATAAAAAATTTCTCCTTGATACTAAACATTTAATAGATAAAAAAAGAAAAAACTTTCCGCCGATAAAATCTTCCGAGCTGAATAAGGTCGTCTGGAGAAAGTTGAAGCATTTTTTTCACTTAATAGTTACTTGAACAGTTTGAATAATGAAATAATAAAGATTATGACTGATGAAAAAAATTCAAATACAAAACCGGGATCAGCCGGGGATACAAGATTAAAATGTATTGTGTATTTAAATGTAATATATATTTGAAATTAAAATGTATGTTCTCACAATCGTACACTTATGGTAGTTTATTTA
This sequence comes from Lycorma delicatula, assembly GCF_047948215.1. Taxonomy (NCBI): domain Eukaryota; kingdom Metazoa; phylum Arthropoda; class Insecta; order Hemiptera; family Fulgoridae; genus Lycorma; species Lycorma delicatula. The sequence continues at coordinate 208,801,635 of NC_134456.1, read as the reverse complement.
GTTTTCTAAATTTTTATTAAAAAAATAAAAACGAAAAGCTTTATTAACGTTCACACCTGGGAAATATATTATAAATATACAGGATTCACGTTGAATTATATTAACAGTTACATAAAATCGGTTTGTACAAAATTAACTAACATTTTTATTTTTACTGGGAAAAATAATTATTCTGTCAGTTTACTGATCTCACTTTTGATTTTATATAATTAATTATATTCGAGAATAATTTTGAAACACCCGTTTAAATTTAAACGAAATACGTCGTAATTTTTGGAGTAAATTTAAGGTTTTCATAGTAAAGGGATTTCTTAAGTTGAGCCATCTTGTTAAACTTGTTTAATATTTTTGATATATTATTTTTCATTTAAAAAAAAATTAAATAAATAAACTGCACAATAATTTACAAATATTTTTAACTCCATATTATTTGCGTAAATTTTCTGTCAAATGCAGATGATAATATAAAATATTATTTGACACTTTAATAAATATATTATTTTATCAACCGCTCTTTTTTTTAGGGTATGAAAAATAAAAATTACTTTAGGAAAAAAAACAAGCAGATAAACTTGGACAGACGTTAGACACGAGTCTAGGCGAATGGCAAGTAGATGACAACCCAATAAAATAAAACAAAGAAAAATATATATACAGAGAAAAGGGCCCGCATATGATGCGGGGCAGCTGAAATTTACACCTGCAACGGTCTTGCCCCCATACTACACATGCATACACACGACTGATAACTAATTGTACTTTACGTGTCGCACACAGCCAGAAGCATGCGCTCTAATTCTGATTTCAGTGGTTTTTTTTTTTACAAGTAACTGAAAAATTGATATTTGGAATTAATTGCGTTGTTCAGTATTAAAAACAAAAAAAAAACAAACGAAGTTAAGTAACTATTTTTTAATAGTTCTGACAAGTCGTTAATTATCATATACTATTATACACTGAAACTGGAACAAATGGAAAAAAAATTGAGTACAAGAAAATTAAGAAAGATAATCCGCAATTAAGTAACGAACTACGCTACTCAGTATTATATATAAATATATGTATGTGCTCGCATTTATTTTTTTTACATTTTGGCTTAGGATATTTGTTTCCACAAATGATTTAGTATTACATGTTTTTATAAATTTATGTAATTACTAATTTATAATAACTATGAATTTACAATTATTATATTAAAAATTAATTAAATAAATTATTAGTCATAGCAAAATAAAAAAATACTTCATTATTAAACTTAAAATAAACATTGGAATGAAAAAAAAAACAACGCAACAAAATCAAGAAATTTAGTAAACTAAATTATATGAAGAACTTAGAAAACAAACGAATATAAAAAGATTTGATTATAACGATAATAATATCAGGTTGTCTAAAACGTGTATTGAGCCTTTGGAGGCTAAAATTGAGAATACATTTATTGTTACTAGAAAATAACACTATGAGATCACACACGTGAAATAATTTTCGGTGACCTGCTGCCATATTTCCGGCAGTACCATATTCCCGACGGTTTTGCGGTTTCTGGTATAAAGATTGTGACGCGTGGTTTTCATAGGCCTCTTTTGAAACTAACTTAACACCATCCTGGGAGTTCTGTAGAGACCGAAACAAAAGTCTGACTATTCCAGGTTCGGGCTATGGGGTAGATGCATTAAAAACCATACATTTTCCGGTCATGTTCTCTCAATTTCTAAAAGGACGTTAAAGATGTCTGCGGTCTGGCGTTGTCAGTGTAGCATACGTCACTCTTTCTGTTAACCAGTTCAGGCCGTTTCTTTTGAATTGCTAGATGCAATCACGTTATTCGTCGTCATTACAGGTCTGAGTAACCACCGGGTTGGTCTAGTAATGAGCTAGTCTTTCCAAATCAGCTGATTTGGAAGTCAAGAGTTCCAGCGTTCAAATCCTAGTAAAGTAAATTTTTATACGAACTTGAATACTATTTCGTGGGTACCGGTGTTCTTTGGTGGTTGGGTTTCAATTAACCACACATCTCAGGAATGGTCGAATTGAGACTGCACAAGACTGCACTTCATTTCCACTCATACATATCATCCTCATTCTTCCTCTGAAGTATTATCAGAACGGTAATTACCGGAGGCTAAACAGGAAAAATAAAGGTCTGAGTCTATTGTTTCTGCCTGGCGGCAGCAGCCCGTGATGCACGATGCCCTTCCGATTCCACTAAACGCACAGCAAAACCTTCCTGGGCGTCAGTGTGAACTTTGTTACAGACCATGGAGGTTTCGCTCTCTTCGATCACGATATTTTTCGCACATCGTTGTCATCGGTTATCCGCTTTTCTTCGTCAATCCTGATGAACCGCTTCAAAAACAAATCGATTTTTGTTACGTTTCAGTACAGATTAACAAATAGAGATTGGATAGAGTCATTTTTTTTTATTCAGATTATGCGGTACCCAAACGTAGAGCTTTTTTTTATCGGTTTGTTCGAAACGGTTTAACATTGTTTCGTGATAAATGTTTAGGTTATCGGCGATGTCATGACTGCTTAAATTCCGGTCTTCTTCGACTTTTTCCAGAGTACGCTAACGCTATTTCGTGCCCAAAAGGCTCAATACGTTTTAGACTACTTGTTATGTACACCTGTATGCACAAATGTTCACATCGCAATCAATTTAGCTAGTGAACGTAAGCAACTCCCCCACGACCTCATGATATGATGATGATATGTACGACACGTAACGGAGGTGTAGTCTTGTACTGACTCAGACCGTCCATGCCTGATACATATAGTAAATTGAACCCCAACCACCAAGTTATAGCGGTTTCAATTGTCTAGTATTCAAATCCATATAATATAGATTTTACAAAGATTATAGATTTACGAAATATATAGATTTTTAATTTTACAAAGATTTGAATCTCAGAACCTTTGACTTCGAATATTAGGTGTTAAACAACTGATTCGCGACGAGTTAACCATTAGATCAAACCGGTAGTGTATGTGTACAAATAAAAAATAAATACATAAAAAAAGCAAAATATTACTTTTCTTTCCTAATTTATTTGTTCTATATGTATATCTTTTTTATTTAAAAAAATATTTTTTTTTTCAGTGAAAGTTTTTAAATATTTACTGGCAATACGAGCAATAGGGCAATACTGACAATAAAGCACTTCTAATATGGTTAAATTGGCTTATGCTACATTTATTATACTGTTGATAAGAATATTCTGGAAGAAATTTTATTTATGAGATATTAAATAAGTTATTAGTTATGTTTATCGGTTAAAATATAATATTACAGCCGTCCTTTAAAAGAATCCTTAGATTTTAGTTTTAAAAATATTATTAAAAAAAAAAATAATAATATAATACATATTTGTAATCTACATAAACAAAAATTATAAATGTTGGTTTGTTCAAAATCATAAATCTCCGAAAGTTTTTCACCGATTGCTTTGAAATTTTGACACAGCGTTGCATTCGAATACGCGCGTGTTTTTATATACCTACTATTTATATACCTAAGATTTTACACATGTGACAGATAAAAATATGCTTTTTTTTAAAAACAGCGGTATCTGTTGGACGTAAAAGCAACACACGCTTACGATTCCATTTCAGTGCTTTCGATATGTGTATCCGCTGTAGACTAAAATACTACTGGACCGATTTACGGGCAGGGAAAAAGGGAGAAAGGGAAAAATTAGAAAAGGGAAAGAGGGAAAAATCGAAAAAGGTAAAAAGAAAGAAAGTAAAAAGGGAAGAAGAGGAAAATGGAAAAAAAACGAGGAAAAGGAAATGGAAAGGGGAAAAGAGAAAAGAGAAAGGAATAAAGGGGGAAATAGGAAGGAAAAAGGGAAAGAAAGGAAATAGAAAAGAGGAAGGCAGGGGAAAATATGTAGAGGGAAAAAAGGCAGGGGAGTGGGGAAAAGAGAAAGGGGAAAATGAGGAAATGGAATATGGTAAAAATGAAATGGGAAAAAGGAAAATGAGAATAGTAAAATGGGGAAAAGAAAAAGGGGAAGGAATTGGGGAAAGAGGAAATTAAGAAAAGTAAAACGACGAAAGCGTAAATGGGAAAAAGGAAAAGGTTAAATTTTGTGACGTTCCGTAATGTTCATTTTTGTTAATGTATTATCAAGTTTTCAATTGTGTTCATTTAATCTATATATATATATATATATATATATACTTAAATCTAGCAATAGCGAAGCATTGCGGCGTCTGCTAGTATATTATTAAAAATATTAATGTGTATTAAAAATATAAAAAAAAAAAATATTTTATTGTTAAAGATTAAAATTTAATAAAAAAAAATTACGACGTATTTCGATTACTTATACAAAATCAAAATTGAGATCAGTAAACTGACAGAATAATAAATTTACCCAGTAAAAATAAAAATGTTTGTTCAGTTTGTAAAAACCGATTTTATTTATCTGTTAACTTTATAATTAACACAAATCCTGTATTTTTATAACAAATTCACCAAGTACGATTGTTATAAAGCTTTCTATATTTTTAATAATAATATTATTATTATTTTTTTTATATTATTAAAATTAAATTAGAATATATTATTTAATATTAATATAATATTAACCATAATCTACCTATTATATAATTATTAAATACAATATTATTAATATTTAATATTAAAAAAAATGTGCCACTTTAAGGATTTACAACTTCTTGAATAGAAGAGATTATAAATTTTCTGACTAAAATGACAGCTAAATAAATTATAGTGACATACGTCGGAAAATTTTGTATTATGCATTTATACTATATATATATATATATATATATATAAAATAAATTAAGAATTTTGTTACTTAAATGTTTTTATTCGTACTTGGGTCCAAAAAAATTTAATCGCTTACAAATAAATTTTTAATTTTTGTCAATTGAAGATGTATAGAGTTTTTTTTAATTAATTGATCTGTGATTCTGGATGAAATCGATGACTCTGAAAGCTTCATAATTTTTTTGCTTGACGATATCGCCGTATAAGCTTGAAGCTTTTGCGTGTGATATAAAAATGGAATTTTGTAGCGTATGAAAAATATCATGCCTGACCGGGATTCGAACTAGGGACCTCACGACAAAAGGCCGAGACTCTACCACTGGCGCCACGGAGGCCGGCGCGAGATTTTATTTATTATTATTATTTTTCTTTTTAATGTTATCTAGGATTAATTTCATTTTTCATTTTCTCACTGTATTCTTTCTTTTGTTGTTGTATTTATGGTTCTGAGTTATTTAATCTCTCTCGCTCTCTCTCTCTCTCTCTGTGTGTGCGTGTGGTGTTATTGTTGTGTGTGTGTGTAATCTTGTCACGAGTTTGAGTTTTTAGTTTTTGGAAGACTTGTATCGTGTAATTAATTTTTTAACCTACTTGGAAATCCAAAATTTATCATTTTTCAATAAATGATCAGTTAACTGAAATATAACGGTTGGTAACTTGCAGTACAATTATTATTATAGGGGGTTACCAAGTTTCGAAAGATAATATAATACTTTTTTTTCTTTTATCATTATACTGCTATTTTTTATTACTGTTTGGTTATATGTCTATTAAGCCTATGGTTTAACTGTAAATAATTTTATTTTCACTTGTAATCTGTTTATAATTTGTGGAATAAAGATTATTATTAAAAAAACAGAACAATGTAATCGGAAGTAAACATAACAAAAATAACGCTAATATCTAAAATGATAAACAAACAAAAAACATTTTTCAACCAGTTTTAAAAATTATTATATACCTTTGAAAAAATAGATCCCAGAAAACTAAGTTCATAAAAAATTAAATCTTTTATGTACGGTTAGTTTAAATTATATTTTTAAGAAAAAAAACATATGAGGTGGTATTAGAAAAGATTTTTTGACTCCAGTATGTCACCATGACATTTATTTTATTGTAGCAATTGAATAATTATTTTTATTAAATTTTTGTTTATATGTATTAGTGCACTCACATAATTTCTTTTAAACTGTAAATTTATAAAACATTTTGACTTAAAATACTTTCCTTTAGAATACAGTCTACATAAATGTTTTTTGTAAAAAAAGAGAAGGTATGTACGTTTAATTTTTATATAAATACTCAAAGAAATTTTTTTCACTTTTTGTAACAGTAGGTTTTTATGGTTAATAAACTTTGCCCTTTAACTTAAATCGTTGGGATTGTATTTCAAAAATAATAATTAAAAAGATCTACTGATAATAATGCCGATAATTTATTAAAAATTATTTAAAAATTTTACGGCTTTTTCACAATTGAGAATAAACAGTTTCTAGTAACTATACTCGATATTGTGAAGAGTGGAAATTGATAATGCAGTTAATTTATTTTTCATTATTTAGATTTTTTTTTGAGTTGAGATGGTTAAAAGAAAAAAGTGTTTTTTCCGAAATAAAATTATATTTATTTTTTTAAACCTTTTTCTTTTAGTGATAATACTGTAAGAGATGAATTTCATTCTGACAATAAACGTATTTTGATAAATTTTAGAAAAAAAAAATAAATAAATAAATAAAAGCCCAGTGGTTTGAAAATTCATATTTTTCAAACTACTGATAGAAAAAAATATTTATTTAATTTGAATATCTAAAAATGTGTGAGGTTTTAGGGAAAAATATGGGTCAGTTAAATTTAAAAGTGTATAGAAAGCGTGTAATGGTTTTTTTTTTGATAATAAATTCACCATATTTTGAAGTTTGTGCATATTATCTGCAAAATCATATTATCTTGTGCATTTTATTTTGATATTATTTTGTAAACTTTTAACGAGTATGCACAGAAAAGTATATCATAAATTATTAGCAAAATTTAATATTTTATTTAACGTTAGCCTAAAACCTTATCTTCATTAATAACAGTTTAACAGCTTGGAAATCTGTCTAACCGTTTACGTATACTTATAAGAATTTAAACGCAATAATATTCTGTTTAAAGATATCCATTTTTACTTTATAAATGTACAAAGTTTGAGCGATATAAAGACTGAAAAGTTTTTGTTTTACTGTTAATGAGTTAAAATAATTTTATTTAAACTTTTTCGTACTACAACTGGATTTAATTTCTCTTTACGAAAAGTAACGTCGTACTGTAAATATTTTTTGGGAAAAAAATGTAAACGTTAAGAAAAAAGTACTTAATCTAATTCAGAAAGGTAAATTTAATAAAATTTATGTAGCCTCGTATAAGAAAACATTAATTAACAGAATTAATCAGAGTTAACTTATCTAAATTGTACTTAGGCTAGATAATTAACGAATATATAATGGATGGCAACGAATATTTTCTACTATTAAATAATTTTCACTGATTAATAATAAAAACCCGTTTTTTTATTACTTACTCGAAAAAAAGGAACATTTATACTTAAATTAAAAACCAGTTAATATTAGATACGCCTATCAAAAATGAAATCCAAGTTCTTTAAAAAAAAAGTTAATAAAATATTCAAAAAACCTTGTTTCTACTTCTTTTTACATAATTAATAAACGTTATATAACATCTTATAGATATTTTTTCTTTCTAAAACTAATAAAAGCATATTTTAATCATCATTTTCCATCAAATCGACTTACATAATTGATAATGATTGAAAATTTTTATCTTTCTAATTAAAATGAACACAAACACCACGGCACACTGAACAGAAATTACACATTCGAATAATACTGCCCTTAACAACAAATAGATGTAAAATAAAAACGTACAGTAATTCCAAGACCATCATGTTTATACCGGCACCGTCACTACCTGTATATACCACCATAAAAAAAAAAACTAAATACAATACATTAAATTTAATTAATCGGGTACACTAAAATTTTTTATTAGAAAACATTACTGTTTTTCATTTTATTTTTATAAAAACAAATCATAAAAAATTTTTATTTTAAATTATAAATTGAATGAGTTTTGTACTTTTGAATTCAACTGAGAAGTTTATGGAAAATTTGAGATAAGTATAGGTAAATATTTTTTAAGAGTGATTTTAAATAAAGCAGAAACATAATTTTTAACAAAATGAAGGACTTAATAGATAAAGAAAAAGATTCTCGATAGAAAATAAAAATTTTAAAAACGAATTATTTAATAAATAACTAGTCTAACAAGAATTAGATTTTAGATTTATCTAGTAAACTTATCTTTCCCATAAAAAAGGATAGTAACTAGGTTTGTTAATGTTTGTTTGACACACATTTTTATTTTAGTTGCTATTGGCGCAGAGCGGATCACATGGTGCGCACAGAGCACGAAGATTTATTCGTTCGAATGATTTATACTTCTTTATACGAACGATTTATCTAAAATTATGGGATTGGAGTTACAGAAAAACAATGGAGTTAGAACTGTGTTAAAGAATCACAACTCAAGAAACAGTTAAAAATGTTCAGGATTTTGAAGCTTTTGGTCGTAAAAACTTTTGTTGTTGTTAGTAGGCTAAATTCATTAACGTTATTTAGTTACAGTTGGCAAAAACATTTAATAAAATCATGCGTAATGAAATATTTTCGTTGCGGACCATAACCCCGCCTTTTTTTCTAGAGCATATAAATATAGTAAATACTAAAAAAAAGAAAATAAAAATTAAAAAAAAAAGATTCTCAAAAATCAGAAAACTTAAAAAATATAGGTCTCAAACGTAAGATCAGAAAATGCCATGCCTGACCGGGATTCGAACCTGGGACCTCTGGTAGCGTATCGGTCTTTCATCCGGAGGTTCCGGATTCGAATCCCGGTCAGGCATGACATTTTCACATATTTACAAATCATTCATCTAATCCTCTAAAGCAATACTTAACAGTGGTCCCGGAGGTTAAAAAAAAAGAAAAGAAATAAGATCAGAAAACGGCATGTTTCAGTTTAAATCACCAGAATACTTAATTTTATAACGGAATGATTCATTTTAACAATGAAATAAAAAATAAATTTAATGAAAATGTAAATTTATTTACTGAATATTTATTTTATTTGATGAAAATTTAAGAAATTTTATTATTATGTGTAGGTATATACAGAGTGAATCAAATTTGCACGGAAATCTCTAAAAGATGATTCTGTAGCCAAAAATAAGAAAAAAAGGTAATATAAACATTGCTTAGAAAACGGTTCGTTGCGAGTTTCGGCACGCGAAACATTTAGCCCTGCTTTCTGCACCCTCTGTGAAATTAAACCCTAAGAAAATCCTAGGGGTGCAAACCAATAGGTAATTTGGTGGTTCCTCATTTTTTTATTGATTTAAGACCTCTACTTTACCTAGATTTTAAGAAAAACGGGGTAAAACACGAAAAGGTTATGTAGAAAAATAAAATTTCTTAGATTTGGAATAAAATAACATTGTTAATGTATCAATAAACAAATAAAAATTTTTTGTTCATTTTGTAGAGAATTTAATTCTGAGAAATTTTTTGTAAATAACGTGTATTAAAATTAAAATCAAATGTGAGAATTTCAACTTAATTTACATGCCGAATATTCGACTATGATACATAACGATAATAGATTTGATATCAGGAAATTATGCATCCGTAAAATAAATCAATTTTAATATTATAAAATATATATATATTTACATATTTTATAATATATATATATTATAAAAAAATGTAAAATTTGAACACTGAAGTGTATAATAAATTAACGGAAATACATTAATAACAGGTTCTACTGATTCATTTTTTTTAAATTCTCAAAAATATAGGTCAGAGAACGTATAAAATATAAACCTCATACATAAGGTCATAAAAGTATTTGATTCAATTAAAATTATTCAAAAGTTAGTGAAATTCTAGCGTAAATATGTAACTACTTGTTTTAGTTTTCACGCTTAATTGTATTCTAATTTTATGGCAGAATTTTACTTTTAGCAATGAATTTAGTGATAAATTTAAATAGAATATTCTAATTTAAATTAATAAAAAAAAAAATATAGCCATTTCTAAATAAAGTCTTTTAACTTAATTCTCAGGTATTGAATATTTTAAAAACTCCTAAAAATAAGAATACACTTTTATAAAATAAACGAAAATATCTAAATTTATAACGGCTTTTTTTAACTGTTACAACTAGTAGAATGGAAAATTCAGCAGATTTAATGTAGGAACGGTATTACTATTTTAATGTTAAGCGAACCAGTCAGAAAAGCTACCTAAATTTGAACAGCTTAATGAATTATTTTTATAGTGTAGTGGATTTAAATTTAGTTTAACACAGTGTAATCACCTTCTGAGTAAATTTAAGTTTTGAAAATTTAGTCAGATAATACCGTTGAATGCTTGCATTTTTATCTTTGAACTGTTTTCCCTTTTCTACTAGGTTTATTGAAAAGTGATTTTAGTGATATTCAAGCTTTTTTTCGTATTTATGGATGAATTTTGATATTTTTACCCTACTACGTCCATTGGAGGAGTGGTTCACTTCACAAATTTAGAAGCATATAAAAGTTAATCTAGATAATTTACAAATTCGGTTGAGATCTCATTTCATAGAAAAGTACATCAACTCATTGATGTACTTGATGTACAAAAAGTACAAAAGTACAGGTTGATCTACAAAAAGTACAAAAGTACAGATTGATCTACAAAAGTAGATTGATGAACAAAAGTACATTTAACTCGCGTAGTTCATTAATATCGAATTCAGCCACCAGTGCTGTTACCACTGTTCTAAAATATGAATACATTTACTGATGCGGAACGTGCTCGCTGTGGGTTTTGGATTCACGATTTGCAGTTCAACGTAATTTTCGTAGAGAGTACGGTAGGAAAGTCTCCTACCAGGCGTAAAATTTACTCTTGGCACCAGACCTTCGTAGAGAGAGGTTGTTCTCTAAAAACATATAAAATCACGAACCCCCCCCCCCCATACGTTCCTGAAGCTGCTGTGGAACAACTCAGAAAGAGTATTACTCGTAGTCCGAAGAAATCAATTCGACGTGCGTTACGGAGATTGGAATTCCACAAACGACTGTTTGGAGAATACTACGTAAACGATTGCACTTGAAGGAATACCAGCTAACCGTGGTTCAACTAATGACAAATTATGTCAAAGTTGCTCGGCTCCAGTTTTGTGTGCATATGATGGATAAAACTGCAGACCATGTAACATTATTAGACAATGTAATTTTTAGTGACGGGTCAACGCTTCACATCAGTGGCAAATGAAACACCCGTAACTGCCTAATACGGGGTAGTAAAACTCTCATGAAACTTTGCAGCACATTCCTGATAGCCCCAAAATCATTGTTTTTTGTGTCCTAAGGAAAAGAAGTCAAAAAAAGGGGCAACCGTAAATGGTGTTTACTTGGACCCGCTTCAAAATTTTCTAATTTCTCAGTTAGATGATGATGACCAAGACGGATGCATTGCATCAGTACAAGACAGGGCACCACCTCACTGCCGCCTAGGTGTCCGAGATTTTCTTGATATTCGATTCCCAGGTCGGTGGATCGATCGTGAAGGTCTAATCGCATGGCCACCTCGCTCCCTAGATTTGACCTCGCTAGATTTTTTCTTGTAGAGTTTTATTAAAGATCGGGTTTATGCGTCACCTTTGTCTGCTGATCTTGTTGAGCTAAGACTTCGAATTAACGCCGCAGCTGCAGAGGTAAGGCCGAACTTGCCGGCTACACCTGGAATGAAATCGACTTCAGGTGGGATGTATATCGTATTACAAATATAAGCTACATCAAAACAAAGTGAATGTTGGGTGATGCACTTGATGTATTTTTCTATGAAATGGCACCTCAAATTCATTGAGATAACTTTATCTCAATGAATTTTTACATGATTTTAAAGTAGGAAACTCCTTTTTGAATCACCCGATATTTAACTGAAATGTATCTTAAATTTTGTTTCCTAGAAAGGGGACCTCGTGATTTTTAGAAAAATTCATCGTTCTCATGATATAAGCGGAAAATGTGCTCAATAAAAGGAAGCAGGAATGCATCGCCGCTAGAACGTACATTATCATTCGTTAATATTAAAATTTCTATTTAAATAGCAAAAATAAATAAATAAATAAAAATGTAAAAAATATTGAATGTTACACTTATCGAAACAAAAAAAAAGCTCTAAATAAAATAATTATTAAAGAAACATAACCCCGATTACTAATTGCACAAAACTACCGACCACAATTATTATGAAAAGCGAACAAAATATCCATATAGGCATTTTTCAGGATACAAAAAAGTAAGTTAATCGGCGATCTGAAATTTAATATTACTTCTACATTTTATGTTGTATTCGGTTGCCTTTTTATCTTAACAAAGTGGAGATCATTAAAGTCACTATCCCTTATAGCCTACACATCCTATATTTCTTGGTCCAACGTTTCTTTAGAGCTAGAAATATTTAGATCTATATAAACTACTTCATTTGTAATGTACCATGTTGCTTTAATAATTATTGGTAAAACTTTGACTGGCAACCGTAAATTATTTTTATATTTGAATTTTCCAAAGTTCTTTGTAATTGGACGCACATAATTGGAGCACATGTAAATTTATTTAATACAAACTGTTAATAAATTTTAATTGAAAATTATTAAATATAGAGCATCATATCTGAATTTTCTACTGAATTTATTACTAAAATCACTAACTGTTTCATAAAATTAGTATAAGTCTGTAAAATTTGAATCGTTAGTTTCATTCTTACGAAGAGATTTCTACTAAATTTTCCGGAAAGTTTATTTGAAATCTAGTTGTTGTCAGACCTATGTTTAAACGTATTATATTATTACGATAATTTTATTATCATCAGAACAAGTTTCTTAACTTAATTTAATATTCAATTTCCATTATTTCTTGATACATTCTGTATAAAAATCCAAAACAATTTAAGAAAGCTTGTACCTTTCCTAAATTGTATTTGAATTTTAATTTCCCGTCTAAATAGAGCTATAGTAGAGTTACAGCTCTAGAAGGGAAAATATTCTAATCTGTCCAATTTGGGCATATGTGAGTTTCACCGCATCTTGACATTTTGACACTTTAAGAACCCAAAAAAGCGGATGGAAATTTTCCAGATGTTAATGTTCAAATATACGTGTCTGTGTTTGGTGTCGGCCTGTAAATTACGTTATATCTTCAGAACTACTGGACCGATTTTGAATACACTTGGTCAAATTACTTCTAGATACATTGCATTGATGGTATTAAATTTTCAACTTAAAAGGTCCAGAGGCTAAGGCTGTGGAGCAAGGTTATCGTTAGTATCTGAGATTTCACCTAATCAAGGTTATATTTTTCTTAGGAACATCTGTTAACAATTAAAAAATAACAATATTTGCAAAAAGCATGTTTTGCAAAATCGCGCCCTCACCCCAAAAAATGCTTTTGTAGTCGTCCGCTATGTTGTGAAATCAGAGGTGAGCTAATGAATAATATTTAAAGTGTAAAAAAGTATCTGGGTAGGGCAGGGTCTCGAACTCGATCGCCCGGATGACTCGATACCTGGTGCGTTAAGCTTTGTAGTTACATCAATCTGCTGACAGTCAGGAAGAGTTTGTTTTATGTAAATTGTGAAATTACGTTAGTTTAGTAATTGCCGATCGTGGTCGCTAGTACCGCCCCATATCCGCGCAAATTAAATACGGTATGCGCGCTCACTTTAGTTAGAATTATTTAATTAAATAAACGAAAAAAATATTATATTTAGATAAAATGATAAATATTTTAAATTAGTGTGTGCAAGTCGTGCATCACAAATAACCGACAGTTGTAGGACTATCTCGGAACGCGGCTTTAGCCGAGTGAAGGGATAGTCCTACGTTAATTCAAAACTTTGAATTTAAAAGTTTTGTAGTTGTTTGGGATAACATTTATGAGGACATTATTGACTGTTAAATTTACTGCTTGTGTAATAATATGTTATTTTTTGTACTTTAATATTAATCATAAAGATGAGCGTTAAAATTACTTTTTTTTACCAGAAAATTTTTCATTTTGTGCACTATATTAGCAGAAAACAAAAATATTACCTTTGCAATAACCTTTACATATTTTGTATTATAGTAACTTAAAATAATAAAATATATTCTTATAAAATTAACAGTTATTTATTAATTAAAGTTTAGCGTACTTAAAAAATACAACTTCAACGACTAATAGAAAACAAACTTAGATGTTGAATAAAAGTTAATGGCAATTAAAAAATTTTGTTATTGTATAATTAATGCTTTCTTTGCTTTAGACTTTTGGCCACGATTTTATTTCAAATTTTTCAACTCGGCTGGCGGATTTACGTACTTTAACTACTTACTCCTTTTTATAAGGTTAGAACGGTGCGAGAATACGACATGATGCGAACAAACACGGCCGGGTCAGCAGGAAAGGGATTCGTGACACCGTCTTTAATTCCTCAGTATATTAAATTTAATGCACGTTAAGTTATAGTAGCTATGTATCACATATTATTTTTATCACCACATTGACAACTGAATAACAATTATGAAATTAAAATTTTAAATGTAACAATCATATATTAAGTGTTTATTTTACTTAACCTCTAAAACCTTTTTTTATTATTTTTTCAAACACGAATTAATTAGTTAAGAAATATTCGTTTTTAATAATTTATCAGTATTTTTTAAGTTGACTCTATTTTCTATTAATTGCCTCAAAAATAAAGAAACTAAGAAAGAAACAAGTTGTTTATTGTTACTTAAAAGAAAAATATTAAGCTTTTTTATAGATTTTAACTTTATACAAGGTGAAAAGATGAAGATGTTACGATTTACTGATGATATAGTAATTCTAGCTGAAGGTAAAAAAGATTAAGAAGAAACGATGAACGGCATGGAAGAAGTCCTACGCAAGAACTACCGCATGAAAATAAACAAGAACAAAACGAAAGTAATGTAGTAGAAATAATGAAGATGGTACACTGAATGTAAAAATAGGAAAAGAAAAGATTATGGAGGTAAAAGAATTTTCTTATTTGGGAAGTAAAATTACAAAAGATGGACGAAGCATGCGCGATATAAAATGCCGAATACCACAGGCGAAACGAGCCTTCAATCAGAAATATAATTTGTTTACATAAAAAATTCATTTAAACGTCAGGAAAAGATTTTTGAAAGTATATGTTTGGAGCGTAGGTTTATATGGAAGTGAAACTTGTACGATCGGAGTACCTGAGAAGAAAAGATTAGAAGCTTTTGAAATGCGGTGCTATAGGAGAATGTTAAAAATCACACGGATGGATAAAGTGACAAATAAAGAAATGTTGCAGCAAATTGATGAAGAAAGAAGCATTTAAAAAAATATAGTTAAAAGAAGAGAAAAACTTATAGGTTACCTATTAAGGCATCCTGGAATAGTCGTCTTAATTTTGGAGAGACAGGTATAAGGAAAAAATTGTGCAGGCAGGCAACGATTGGAATATGTAAAACAAATTGTTAGGGATATAGGATGTAGAAGGTATAATGAAATGAAACGACTAGCACTAGATAGGGAAGCTTGGAGAGCTGCATCAAACCAGACAAATGACTGAAGACAAAAAAAAAAAATGAAAAAAGTTGTATACCTAACACTTAATAATTTTACATTTTATTAAAAATTGTGCACATTTAAACTGAAATGATTCTTTTTTTCAGGCAGCTACTGATACGGTTACATAGGTTTTCTTTCAAGTATCTATGACATAGAATTAATAATTTAATTATATTTGTAAATAAATCTAATTAATCGGTAAATTCTTTTAATTAATCCTTATAATTCATTTCTATTTAAACTTTTTTTAATTTAACATACGTAGGAATTGATATAGAATTAACTATTCTGGGAAAGCCTGATCAACACATTAATACTTTTTAAGTCTTAAATTGTACTTTCAAAGAATTTGTACGCAGTTAATAAAATTAAAAATTGTATTTAAAAACTGTAATCTGGATTCCCAGAGCTCATTGAGATATGACGTACTTCATTATATATATCAAATTTCCATGACGAAATGAATTTTTGATATTAATATTTATATTTATTTATCATAGTTTCCATGACAACTAAAACATTGTTGAATGTGATTTTAATCCATGATGACTGTTTGGGGGGGGGGGGGTACGCAACCCCTAAACCACTCTGTATTTAATCCTAAATTAATATACATTTTCCTACGTTAGGTTAACTGGTTTATTTATATATATGTTTTACAATTTCCGGTACATGTTTTAAAAACAAATCCTATTAACCTACAAAAGTAAAATATCATATGTTAAACAAAACCTACCTAAATCAAAACATACAATTTAAAAAAAAAATAAAAAAATACGAGTAATTATAAGACAGACAGGTTAGAAGCAGCTGGTAACAAGTAGTGAAGCTGATGAACTGGTTCACTAATGAAGTAAAATATGGAACTGAAATGAATGTAATGTTTAAATTGATTTGCATTCTAGCGCATATAAAACCTAACTAACGATACTAACTAAAGATAATCTGAATATTATATATATATATATATATATATATATATATATATATATATATATCAGAATTTTAGTTACCTAAAACTGACATGAATATTCATTACTTTGACTAAAATTACGTATTCATATTGTAATAAATTACTCAAATTTTCTTTATCTTGTAGTTAACAGGCATTATTTTAATTCTGTATTAAATAAAATTGACTGTTCATCGTCACTGAATCATTTTGAAATTCAATGTCCTTTGAATGATACTTTATTTCTACACATTACTGTAAACTGTTAATTCTTTCAAGAATATTAAATAAGCTGGTCTTGAAAATTAACCTGGGGAGGGGCTTTGATTTAAGAGAAAAGATTTTAAAAGATACTTTTCAGATAGATTCCACCATAAAGGAATTTTGTCGAATGAGACAGAACCAACCATTGGCTA
The DNA here is from genome assembly GCF_047948215.1 of Lycorma delicatula. Lineage (NCBI taxonomy): Eukaryota > Metazoa > Arthropoda > Insecta > Hemiptera > Fulgoridae > Lycorma > Lycorma delicatula. The sequence continues at coordinate 208,784,758 of NC_134456.1, read as the reverse complement.
ACTGATCAGTTCTACCAAAATATCGTAGAACTCATGCCTGTAAATTCATGAGTCCTTAATACGATCCCTAGGCAATGCATGGTGGCATATAGATAGTACTGAAGGCACGCTGCTACTGACTGAAGGGGATTCGCGTAACAAGGTAGAATTCTGAGCTGCTCGTACTTGTGAGACACTCCGACTGTGGAGTCTCCAATATAAGATGATTTTCAGCCCAGAGAAAACCACAATGATATTGCTTAAGGGCCGATTAGCTGCTTCCCGACGAACCCGGGTTCGGATGGCTGGTCTCCCCATTGGGTACGTTACGACTCAAAAATACCTGGGTGTTATCCTTGATAAGAATTTTCGGTTCAAGGAAAATCTACAGTATGTAGTAAAAAATGTCGCTGATGCTTTTTATGGAATCCATAGAGTCATTCATCCCGATTGGGGGTTGAATTACCGTACCATGCGTATCCTTTATAAAGGTGTTAGCGAAGCTATTATGCTGTAAGCTTTGCCTGTCTAGACTCACAGCATGGCTTTTAGGTATTGCGCGGACATAAAATGTCCGCGCAATACCTAGCGCGGACCCAGTCCGCGCTAGTCTAGCTGGACCCAGCAAGAGGGCCCAGCGACTCCCTCATGCTGGCTGTTATAGGCGGTTACAGAACAGTCTCGCGAGAGACAGTCTGTGTAATAGCCGGAGTCAAACCAATGGATATCTTGGCTAATGAGCGTAAGGAACGCTACATTTCCAAGCTAAATAACCTATTGACGTCAGAACGAAAGCAGGAGATTGAAGACCGGCGCCTTGCGTCTTGGCAGGTCAGGTGGGACGAATCTCCCACAGATCGCTACTCGCATGGTATATTTCCTATAATGTCTGATTTAGGTGCGATTAGATGGGTCTCCCCCAATCGGTACATCACACAGTTTCTCTCCGGGCATGGTGCCTTTCAGGCGAGTTTGGCTAGATTTCGTTTGGTGGATTCGAATCAATGCCCGGATTGCGGGACTGATGATACAGTGGACCACGTCCTCTACGTCTGTTCCCGAACGTTCACGAGCTGTTGGGGAACTTGAGAGAATGCATTTCTTTCTGGATCTCCTTACCAACTGGATGATCCGCGATGAATGGTCTATAGTGGCTGTTTTTTCGTGCCTTTGCGATGTGTAGATCTGCAGAGGAAGTGTAATCGAGGTACTCGATCGTGGTATGATCCCTGGTGGCTAGGGTTTCAGCTTAGGCATTGAATTGGTTGGAGGTAGGCGCATTGGCATAGTGCCACGGTTATATTGGTATTGTTTGTGATTCGATTTTGGACTCCCGTTGGTGGGGGTGGCTGCGTTGCCCGGATATGGTAGCCCATGCGAACGGGGGCGTGGCTTCCCTCCGCCGGTGGCGGTCCTGATCGTGACTTGGTAATGCCACGCGAGACACCATGATGGGACCGGGTCGGGGTGCGGGATTTGTCCCCGGCTCCTGCGCGGACCGGAATAAGGTTGCGTTCCCCTTATTAGATGACCTCAATTGGTAGACTTATTTGGATGTAGGTCTGAATTTCTATGCTGCGTAAAACACAATTTTGATTGGTATGATTGTAGCTCTGATTTAACTTTAAACTCTTTGTTTTAAGGCATTCACAGTCACGAACGGTGTTATCAAATCTTTACTAGGCGCGGGGTCTGCACTTCTGTCAGTTAGTTAGTTTGAGGGAATCATGTTAGGTTTGATGTGAAGATATCCGTTTGAGGCCTACGTGAAGGCGAAATTTGATATGTATTTACTGATGCAAATGTCCGCCGAGACATTTGCATCGGTGGCATCCCGACCGAGGCCTGGCTGATGACTGTGAGATGTAATCAGTTAGAGGTTCTAAAGACGACCTCCGGTAAAGCCCCTTAGGACTTGGAACGGAGGGGGTGGTGTGGCGACTGGTAACGTCACAAGGTCTTCCCCCTACGGGGATGGGATGGCATATAGATAGTCGTTCGTATCAGTACGAAGGAGAATGTAAAGGCGAATTCTCGTTGCCGTTAAGAGAAGGCTTTTCAGTTAAGGAAAGGGAATCTCTGACAGAAAAATTATGATCTTCAGGTAGTGGATTGGGCATGGAGTTCATAGCCCCATCATGAAAAAAATAAAAAATAAACATTTGTTACGGGACTCTAGAGGAGGCCAAGCTGTAGAGTCAACTAAGATAAAGTAATTGTACAGGCCACTTATACATTTTACAGTACATCTAATAATACCAGTGATAAGCAGATATTACCGACAACAACAGAGATTAACTGAAGTAGATATCGAGGTGTGAGAATTACGGAGTCTAGTAACTCATTTTTATTTTTATTTTAGTCATATCTTTTTTATAAAGGGGTTACAATAGCGGTAAAAACTTTAAAACGATCTTTTATAGTATAAATTATTCCGAGGGCTATGTAAACCCTTTTTTATCAATATTCTCTTTTGTTGCAACTACCAGAATCTCTTTATTTTAGTTATAATTAGCTGGAGAGTTTTTAAAATGCTTTTCTTGAGGATGCTAAATATAAATAGATCATAAGTTTTTTTTTAGTTTAGATAACATAATCATATCGAAGCTGTTAGGTTAAAATTAACTGAACCGGTTAAAGAGCGTTAATGTACATTTGGTCTTAATCTGCTACGGTTTTATTATCTCTTGGTAATTGTTCAGTTACAGAAAAAATTGTACAGGATTTACCTTATAAATTTCTACGAAAAGAAATATTTCAAGGCAATTAACATACCTTAGTTAATTACTTTAAAATTTCTTTTTTTTAACTCTATTCAAAATGATTTTTTCTTATTATTTTTTAATATATACTTATTTAATCTAAGAATTTATATTGTTACTCTATACGTAATCTGCTGCATTATAAGAAATCTTGCAACATTTTCTTGGATTTGGAAATATTCAATTTAAAATGCAAGTAAATTTAATTTAGATTTGATTTTATAGTTTAGTTTAATATACATGAATATACGTTTAAAAATACTCTAAATAACTAATTATTTTACTAAAACAGTGACAAAAACATATAATATCATAACTGGGAGAAAGCCGGTTCCAGACGTGATATCCTGTTTAATTTTTGATTTAGAAATGACCTGAGCAAATCAACTAATTGGTAGGTCTTAGAATGCGTTGAGTATTTTGTTTCTCCTGAGTCATTTTCCATCTGGTTCCTTATCCAATTATATTTTTAAAAACAAAGATGAATACACGAGTAAACAAATTAAAAATCAAAACGTGTAAATCGTGTAAAGGTATTCAACGTTTTTTATAGTGCTAAACGTGAACGATGAAGGCGATACGAGATTAGTAGATGGTTCCTAAAGCTACTTTAATCCACGTTGTAATAACATTTTATATAAATAAATAAACAGAAGTGTCATCGTCTTTTAAAAATCCGATGTGAACACGACATGATTTCCTTGTACGCCTATTAAATTACATATACACATTTTTAAAAGTACATAAAATTTTATTACACTAATAACTTTTGATTTTTTAAATTTTTTTTATTATTATTGAATTATTATTTATTGCATTTTTTTTTACAATCACATGTTAATAATTATTTATAAATAAATATGTATAAAGTAAATTAAAAAAATGTTAAAAAAAAGGAAATGAAGTTGAATTCGAACCGATGTGCCTTCCCCTTGTAAGATCAAAATATTTCATTAACCAAAATTTTTTTTGCTATAACTTTGGAACCAATGAAATTAAGTATTACTTATAACGTTGAAAAGCTTTTAATCAGAGTTTATTACTGCAGTTAAGAACAAGTCCAAAATTCAATTTTTTTGGAAGCTAGTCAAAATGCATATTTCCGTTGAAATCTAAAAACCGAAATTTTTCGCGATCATAGTATTTCCTTTACTTTGTACAAGGAAGTAAAAATGTGTAACTAATTTTGACTAATTAACGAATTTTTTGTATATTTTTATATAATCGATTAACTTCGATTCGATTGTAACTTACCTTCAGTTCGGAATTTTTCATTAAAATTACTTAAATCGCAAAATAAAAGTTCATAATTTACAATATAATAATATTATACATATTTCTTAATACTTAATCTTTTCGTAATATCTTTATCTTTATAAAGTAAAGATATTTATCTTTATAAATAAATCTTTAAATCTTTATAAATAAAAATTTATCTTTATAAATTTTTATGAACAATATTACACAATGAAATCTATAGTTATTTTCTAGTAGTTCATTAAAATCTTTAAACTTACATTGAAAATAATATTTTGATAATTGCAGAAAGGTAAACGAATTATACAAAACTAGTCGGTCAAAACTCCTTCCCTCCTCCTTCTTGTCTAGCCAGTCTGGACCTCCGCTAAGTAAGTAATAATTAAAACCCGAAAAGCTCTCTTTCCTTCAACGTTTCCCTCGTTCTTGAAGTACAAGCTCTGATATAATTCTGCTATAGATGGAGCTACAGCTCAAGGTCTGGTCGTAAAGTTTTCGGTCAGCAGCAAACCAAGAATCACGCACTTCAGCAGTTTCATAGGTCCGATATACTCTCATTTTTTAGTAGACTTTAAATAATAAGAAAGATTACTTCTTTGAAAAGCAGTCCATTATTGACAGCCAAATTCAAAACCCATAAAACTTTGCTAAATTAAGATAATTACACAAAGAGTAATAATGATAATAAAATATTAAATATTTTAAAGATATCCATTAAAGAAAAAAATGAAACCTTTTACTCGGGTAACAGAAATATAATGAAGTAAACGGATTAATCTCTTTTCTTTACGAATTTCTTTAGTATCTTAGCCCCCAATAGAAATAATCTGATAATTCTAATTGGAGATAGTGTCCAATCCTCCAGGATATAAATCTGCAAATTTTTAATAAAATTTATTCAGTAGTTTTGTCGTAATGCGCTCACACGGACGAATGTTTCTTTTCCTCTTTAGCCTCCAGGAATTACCGTTCAGATATTATTTCAGAGGATGATTTGTATGAGTGTAAATGAAGAACAGTCTTGTACAGTTTCATTTCGACCATTCCTGAGAGGTGTGGTTAATTGAAACCCAACCACCAAACAACACCGGTATTCACGATCTAGTATTCGAATCCCTGTAAAAATAACTGACATTACTAAGACTTGAACGCTGGAACTCTCGAATCCCAAATCAGCTGATTTGGGAAGATGCGTTCACCGCTAGACTACTCGGTGGGTTCACATGAACGACTTTAGTTATCATTTATTATACGAATGTATAGATGTTCAATTTACTTATTATTATAAAATATAGTGCTTTGTTTTCTGTCTGTATACACTGTATTTATGAAATAAATCCCTTAAAATATATAATTACTGTTTATCTATCCTTTCAGTGCTTGGAATTCAGTTTTTTTCTCTAAAGAGCTATTTCCAATAATTTGGAAAAAAAAAGTTTAAATCATATATTGTTAATTTATTGCTATTTTTACTCTTGATTTTTTTTTTTTTTTTTAATATTTGTACAGCATAAATTAATTACCTAATCCCTTAAAAAATACATTTTTTTTCTCAGAACATTACATTTGACCGTGATAAGAAAAAATTCAAATCAGCACTGAAACTTTTACTCTGTTTACCATTAGCTGAATAATTATAATTGGCTGAATAAAGGAAAAAATCAGTTGCAGAGAAAGCAAGACTGATTTATGATGATTGTATCTCAAGTATCTTATTTGTATCACAACTATAAGAAATTCTTTAACGCACGGCAATATAATATATATAACGTGTTATAAACAGCACATCTACTTCGGTTGGGAAATCTCTTTTTTTTATATGGAAAAAATGTACAGCATAAATTTATATGCAAGAGCCAAGATGTAAACGGCGAGCGTTACGTTTTTTTCAAATAAAAACAGAACCGTTTTGTGTATAATGCTTCATTTCTCCACACCTTTAAGAAATGAAATCTTAGAAGTAGGGTATCCTATTAGATTTATTAATAATTTATAAATACATAAATTTTTCTTAAGAATGGAATGCGTTGTTATCTTTAAATTATTTAAATTAACATAATTTTTGAGTGTAAGGGTAGAAGTTAAAATTTATAAGTTTTACACCGCTTGAGATTTTAAATTTATTAAATCAGGTGTTCAAAGGTTATATAAATCACCATAAGAACCGTACATTGTATGTCACCAAATTATACACCTTTTTTCTGTAACAAATAAAGATGTCTCTTGTCTGGCAGGAGGTTCTAACGGTAGATATTGTGATAAAAGAGACCACGTGCCCAGGTTTTTTATTAACATTTTTTTTTAGTCGATTTACCCCAACAGTAGCGGGGGTTTGTATACACAAACAATTCTAATGCTGTTTTATATTCAACCTCTACTCTACTTCTTCCTGTTATTTACCTTTACGTAGATGATTATTATTTTATTCCTTACAAATGTGTCCAGTTTATATGATTAAATTTTCAAGAAAAATATGAAAATTTTGGTTCTTTATATCTATTCTTACATTATATATTCGTTAAAAAAAATTCAACCAAAATAATTTCATCCGGAGGTCCCCCGTTTGAATCCCGGTCAAGCATGGCATTTTTCATACGCTACGAAAATTTCATTTCTATATTCCACGTATATGCTTCTTAGCTTCTGTGTAATTTCATCGACCAAAAAAATCTATAAATAGATTTAATTTAATTAAAAATAACCTTTTTTTTATAATTTATTAAAAACATATTGCCTTATTTTTATTAGGTTTTTTTTTTAAAAATGTAATTAAAAGTTTAAACATTAAATAAAATACAAAAAATGTAACATTTATAACAAAAACGTCGAAGACACGACGTGAAATAAAAAAAAAAAACTTGGCAAAGTACGCATGACTTTCACGGTTATTAATACTAAAAATTATGATAGGTCCAAAAAAAAAATAAAAAAATAATTTTTAGGAGTAGGGAATAAATTTTAACAAATTTTTTTCTAAAAATATTCATATATATATTTAAGCTTAACAAATTTGCTTAAGTAAAGTTTTCAGTAAATGTAACACACACATCAACAAAGGCTAATAAGAAAAAGAACATTTAAAAATTCTACATTTTAGATCCGGGGTCTATAATTTAAAAATATTGTAGACATTTCTTGATAGATCTCTACACATGAAGTATAAAAGTCCAAATAACTGTAGAAAAATATTTAAACCGAAGGGAAGTAGAGCAAATGAACAAAAAAAAAACCATATACGAGGTCTTTTCAGAAAATAACCGAACTTTATTTTTTTTATTTATTATTAACTTTACAAATTAGTGGTCCTTATCCTCTTCAAATTACTCCCCTCCCCTGTTCAAACACTTTTCTCAGCGATGTTTCCACTACGCGAAGCAGTTCAGACAGCTTCATTTGAATTGGCCTTTAAGGTCCGTGACGAATTTGCTTTAATGTAGTAGTCTCAAAACGACGTCCTTTCATCACTGATTTTAATTTCGGAATTAAGAAAAAATCGCTAGAGCCAGGTCTGGTGAGTAGGGAGGCTGAGGGAGGACAGTAATATGATTTTTGGCACAAAACTGACGAAATGACAAGTTGAGTGTGCGGGCGCATAGTTGTGTTGAAGGAACTACAGGTTAATCTCGCCACAACTATGGTGGATTTTTTCACGTAACCGTTGTAAAACGCCTTGATATTACGCGCGGTTCATTACTTCACTGTCAGACAAGAATTCAATATGTACGATTCCATTAAAATCGAAAAACAGAGAGCATTACTTTGACAATGGATCGAGACTGACGTGCTTTCTAGAGGAGTGGATATCCTTTGCTGATCCGTTGTGATGACTGAACTTTTGTCTCGATGTCGTACCCGTAAACCCAGCTTTCGTTTCCCGTTATGATCCTTTGCATGAGTGTTTCATTGTCTTCGGCTTGTTCAAGAAGTTGCCGAAAAACTTCCACTCGATGTTCTTTCTGTTGTTTGGTCACCAAACGAGGAACAAACTTTGCTACGACTCGATGTATGTTCAATTTTTCAGTCAAAATGTAGCGGCGTGATCCAATCGAAGTGATAACCTCTTCTGGAAGTTCTCTGTCGGCCAATCGACAATTTGCACGCACTACGTCGCCTTCGACCAGGAAGGCCAAGGTCTTCTTCAAACGACTGAAGATAACTTTTAAATCATGAAAACCATTCGTAACATTGCATATAACCCAGAGCATCATCTCCGTAAGCTTGTTTCAAAAGTTAAAACCTTTCTGTGAAAGTTTGCCCAGTTTCACGCAAAATGTTACGTTCTATCGTTGCTCTCGAAAATCGCACATTATCAAAATAGCTACTAACACTTAAACAAGTTGCACTCAAATAACAATAATACGAAAATTAAAAGAGATATCAACAATCCAAGAATATGTGGTTACAGAGGAGGTTATAAGGAATACATTGTTTTCAACCGCACTTCACTAAATATCTCCGTTGGCGCGTAATTAAAAATGTTCGGTTATTCTCTGAAAACACCTTATATTTAAATTTTAAATTGATGTGTTGAAAAATTATTTTTGAATTATTTATCTATACAAAGTAGGGAACAAATTTGCTTTAATAAAATTTTCTTTAAAATATCTTGGAAGAAAATCAAAATTTGTTTTTCACGATATCCCTCCACTCCCTTAACAAATTTTGAAAAAAATATGATAACTATCATATAGGGTAACACCCCATATATAGAAATATTTGAGCCAAATTTGATGAAAATAGGTTCGGTCAATCCTGAGATATATGGCCAAAAACAGTATTATACACATAAATACGTATGTAAAAGGTACGTAAATACAGTCTCAGGTCACACTGAGACTGTACAAGACTACACTCATATATATCATCCTCTGAAGTATTATCTGAAAGGTAATTACCGGAGGCTAAACAGGAAAAAAAGGAAAAGTCTATATAAAACGACATTTTACGTTAGCAATCATTATATCAGATTGAATTGAAGATATCTTGTTCATCATAAACTGTATTACGCACTACATAAATTGGCCGACGTTAATACTGTATGTCATCAAAAGATTCAGAGAAAAAATTTAATTAACCGTTAGAATCATCAATATTTTTTGCGAAAAAGCTTGTGTCCTTTACCGTTTTATTTTTACTAGCGTAAATTAAATTTTCAGCATTTTATAAAAAAACGGGCCAATCAGGATATACAGAATGTTAACTGAATGGATGAACGTTAACAATACAAATAAATGGTCAGATTGTTTGTCCTTCGTTCAGTGTTTTTATAAAAATATTTTTATTCATCATCAATGCATGCTGAATGCGGTGAATTTGATTAATCGCCTCCAGTGTTGAAGAATAACATATAAAATTTATATATTTAAAATTAATTGGACGAGGTTAACGAGCGAAGCGAGCGTAAGTTAAGTTTGGCTTAAATTTAAACTTCCTTTTTTTACAATGGTTTCTCGTAATCTATTTACCTTATAGACTGGTATTTGGTGATTTTTTTTTTAAATTTCTACTTATCGTTTCGACCCCCAGCAGAGCTTATCTATTTTTATCGAAATAAAAATAATGTTCCAAGGTCCGAATAAGCAAATATTTCGGCCTTTCACCGATGTATTTGGTATGTCAACATTCACCGGAGAATACTCTAATTTCGGTCTTTCAAGGTAATGAAAAAAGTTTATATCAATATAATCTAATAATTCCTTGTTTTTTGGGTTACAGCTAGTGAAAGATTTTCCAGAATAATTTGCTCTGTTTGATTTTCAATTAATATGGATTTTTACAAATTTTATTCACATTTATTGAGATTAATCTTATAAACTTTCTCAAAGTTCTCTACAAACATTGTTATGAAGTTATATCTGCTTTAACAGATTAAATTTACGCCAAACTAAAAATGTGTTTTTATTTTTTTATTTTATAGCAATATTTTGGAAACTACTAGTTAATTTTGGAATTAATTTTTTTTTCAATTTTTCATTTGAGATTACATTGAACCCCGTTAATTTTGTTCAGTAATTTGTATCCTTAGAGTTTTAGTGTACATTATTTGCTCTTCAAAGTGGAAATTTTGATTATTTTTTTCACTAACATTTACTAAAAAAACAACGCATTTGCAGAACTATGTTTATGTGAAGTTTATTTATTTTTTTTGGTAAGAGGAATACGCCAAGAAAATACGGAAGAAACTTTCATAAACATTTTGTGAATATAGGTATATATATACACACAAACCATACATACATTTACACAGTTAATAAATACGGAAACGCTTAAATAAATTTCCAACAATTGCATATAGAAAATTTACGTATGTAGCAAATGCTCCTACTCGAAATTGCATATCTTTTCGTGTAATACCTCAATCAAGCACCTACATCCTCTTAGGTTTGGTCAACTCAAACATTTTAAACAGAAAGGGAGGGTAATGTATGACAAATGATTTTAAAAGGCCTTAAAAAAATAACATTTTCGAGGTAAAAAAATCTTCAGAATATTACTATGATAGCGAAAAATTGCGTCCATTTAATATTTCGTAGAATTAGTTCCAGAGGTGATCTACAGTGCCTCACTATTCAACAATGAAAAAGAGTAAAAAAATGTATATGTATGTGTATATATATATATTTATATATATATTTAATTATTAATTGTTAAAACAAATTATTTAATTTCTATTTTATTAAAATTCTTGATAACTCTTATAAGTTGTAGTTAATATATTCAATTTATAGACTAACAGCCATGTTTAATTTTCAAATAATTATTTTTTAAAAAAAAACGAAGTATTTTCAAAAATTAGACATCCTAGGGAAAATTTTTTTAAGTGGAGGTACGTGATGTGCTTTGAAGTACTTTAAAAAATTTACATAATATGCTTTCTAATATTCAACAAAATGTAACGGTCTTTTAGCACTAAATCCGATGAAAACAGACAAAATATATTTTATTGTTCTTCCCTTCCTCATCATAAATTAAGTAATAAATTTTTAATTCTTTAAGATCGTAATTTGTCTACTTACTGGAATTTTTTTAAAGTTTAGTAATATAGTTTATTTGCTTTCCAGAGTGAGGAGAAAGGAAAATAAAAATAAATTTAAAAGTTCTCAAATAATATCGGTAATCAGACACATCAAATTTCTTTTTTTTTTCTTAAGAATCACTCTAAAACTGTGAAGAAAATAGAAACGTATCCTGTTAGTAATTGATTTTTAAATAAAAAATCGGATTATTTGCAAACCTTAAAAAAATTCCTTTGCTTTTGTTCGGTACCATCAGATCATTTATATATAATTGAAAGGAAATTGATCAACCATTACCAAATTAGCTTATTGCCTTCAACATTCCTATTTTTATTTACGAGTTTACATACTAAACAATTTAATTACACTCGTATCAGTTAGCTCAAATGATGAACCGCTGCTTAAAACGGTTCAATTTTTATTATGAATAAACTGGTTTTTATTTCAATTACCGTCGGCTGTCTGAACAATTGAATTTTTTTAACTTTGCACGGTATTATAAAAAACTAGTCTGTTATTTAAATATGCACGCGTTTATTTGGTGGGAAAATTTACCTTTTTTTACCTATGAAAAAACCAGATTTTTTAAATTTTACTCAATATAAATGTTAGAACAGTAATTGAACTACAACAATAGCTGAATTTATTTCATATTAATTAAGATGTATTAAAAAAACATATTACTATTATATACAGAATGTATCGGGAAATTCTTCCAGAACTTTTATAACCTATTCTACTAGTGGAAATAATTGAAAAAGTTTATATAAACATATTTCCTAAAATAGTTCGTTTGCGAATTACAACTGGTGAAAGATTTGGGTCGGATTTCAGCTACCCCGGTGAGGTCATACTGAAATTTGTAGAACGTTATTTTAGGGACAGAATTAGTGATTTCTGATGGTTTTTGACATAAAAAATTGAATAAAATAGGTGCCAGAACCGTATCTGCCGTAGTTTTTTGAGATGTTTTGTGTGAAAACCAATAAATTGCGGTAAAAAACCCAGTTTTTTACGTTTGACGTACACTAACATTATTAAATGGGTAATAAACAATAAAACTTTTAAACAAAACTTGCATAAAAATTTAATTTTGAACAAAATGGTGTAAGATAATTTTAATAAACAAAGAAAAGTTAGAAAAAATTCAAATTTTATTTAGAAACAGTACACTAGACCAAAGTGCATTATATATACTAGTTTATAATATGTTAAAAAATGAGCTCGCCATTTTTCTCAAATAATATAAAAAAAATACCTAACTAGAATTCTGTACAGAAGAATTGAGAGAGTGGAAGAAGTGTTAGGAGAAGACCAATTTGGTTTCAGGAAAACTATAGGGATAAGGGAAGCAATTTTAGGGCTCAGATTAATAGTAGAAGAAAGATTAAAGGAAATCAAACCAACTTACTTGGCATTTATAGACCCAGAAAAGGTTTTCAATAACGTAGACTGGATTAAAATGTTCAGCATTTTAAAAAAAATTAGGGTTCAAGTATAGAGAGATAGAAGAACGATTGCTTGGATTTACAGGAACCAAACAGCAATAGTAATAATTGAAGAACATAAGAAAGAAGCCGTAATACAAAAAGGAGTCCGATAAAGATGTTCCCCATCACCACTACCTTTTAATCTTTACATAGAACTAGCAGTTAATGATGTTAAAGAAAAATTTAGATCCGGAGTAACAGTACAAGGTGAAAAGATAAAGATGCTACGATTTGCTGATGATATAGTAATTCTAGGTGAGAGTAAAAAGATTTAGATGATACAATAAACGGCATGGATAAGTCCTTCGCAAGAACTACCGCATGAAAATAAACAAGAACAAAACGAAAGTAATGAAATGTAGTAGAAATAATGTAGATGAACCACTGAGCATAAAAATAGGAAGAGAAAAGATTACGGAGGTAGAAGAATTTTGTTATTTGGGAAATAGAATTACTAAAGATGGACGAAGCAGGAGCGATATAAAATACCGAATAGCACAGGCGAAACGAACCTTCATTCAGAAATATAATTTGTATATATCAAAAATTAATTTAAACGTCAGAAAAAGATTTTTGAAAGTATATGTTTGGAGCGTAGGTTTATATGGAAGTGATACTTGGAAGATCGGAGTACCTGAGAAGAAAATATTAGAAGCTTTTGAAATGTGTTGCTACAGGAGATTGTTAAAAATCAGATGTGTGGATACGGTGACATATGAAGAGGTGTTGCGGCAAATTTATGAAGAAAGAAGCATTTGGAAAAATATAGTTAAAAGAAGGGACAGACTTATAGGCTACATATTAAGGAATCCTGGAATAGTCACTTTAATACTGGAGGGACAGGTAGAAGGGAAAAACTTTGCAGGCAGGCAACGTTTGGAATATGTAAAACAAATTGTTAGGGATGTAGGATGTAGGGGATATACCGAAATGAAATGATTTAGCATTAGATAGGGAATCTTGGAGAGCTGCTCAAACCAGTAAAATGACTAAACAAAAAAAAAAAAATCCTCAACTTGGTTTTCTCTGGAGAAAGATAGCTAAAAATTGGATTATGCATGATTGATTCCACACAAGAAATTCGCTTTCAGGTAGTATCGGACAAATTCTACTGATTCGTATGAATTAAGCTCCATACTGGACAATTATAGCGATTCACGACTCCGTAGACACGAAATTTTATTTTATTAGAAAACAAAATACCTTGCAGGAAGTTTTTCATTAGCAAAAATTAAATCTAACATAATTGGTACAAATTGAACTCTGTCTTAAGATTAAGTTTAATTTTATGGAGTACATGCAGTTTATAAGCACGAAGTTTTAATCGCTCGCTAACATCATGTATATTAATCCGAATTATTGGAAGATGCTTATCATGTGATACATGAAGGTGCTAGGTATAACTTAATGCGCAAGCAGACCATTTATCGGCTTGATATTATCCGGTCGACACTTGATCTCCGTGTTAATTGAAAAAGCCGGGCCGAATGGATGATCGTAAAAGGTAAAAGGGAAAAAGTTTTACCTTTCGGATAGGTAGTGTTCAGTTCCTTCGTTCTTAGAAAGTCATTCAGTCTTGTTTGAGAATTGGCTAGATGTATTTTGTTTGCAATTTATGTTAGTACTACACCGATGGGAATTTCGCTTGACGCATTCGCATCGGTGGCATCTTGGTTGAGGCTAGACTAAAAGATGTCATCGCCAAGGTACTGAAAATGACCTCCAGTAAAGCCCATAAGGGATAGGTACGGAAGAGGTGCCGTGGCGATCAAAACCGTCATATGGGGGGTGTCTTCTCCTATGGGGTAAGGATGATTTGTAAATTAAGTAAATCAAGAGGGCTTTGAGAAAATCGAATTGCAGTAAAAAATTGTCGTTGCGATGAACGCTAGTTATGTTGGTATGAGGATAGTATTTTTGATGGTTAAACATTTAGTCAAGTAATGATTTGAGTGCACAGTTTAATTGAAGTTACATATAGGAAGATTTTTTGCGTGAAACTTTCGGTGTTAAAGGAGGCGCGGGGTTTTTGCGATCGGTTAATTTCATAGTTGAGGGGTTTAAGTTATGAAAGGTGTCATGGTTGGAAGAGGATATACGCAGGCTGTGTAAATACACTGAGGGAAACGTCTGCCGAGGCATTAGCATCGGTGGCACCCTGACAGAGACCAAACCGGTACCTATAATGTATTTTCAGGTTTAGAGGGTCTATAGTATTACCTTCGGTAAAGCCCATTAGGGCTAGGAACGTAGGAACGGAGGGAGTGGTGTGACAATTGTGATCGTCACAAGGCGGGTATCTTCCCCTACGGGGTTCAGGATGGTTGGTATTTTATTAATACTAATTAAGTATTATAATTAGTTATCAATACTAATGATGCACTTATACATATTATATTATAATTATACAATTTTTAATATTGTTCGTAGAATTAGAATAGAACTCGGTTAATGAAGAATTGTCGTAATAAAATATCATTTATCTTTTGTGTAAGATAAAAAAAATTGACTTCATAGATTATATTTATTACAAAATCTATTATTTTATAGTCTTTCACACAATATGCGCCAAGTATTGCCAACCGTTTATAATATTATTATTACAATACGATAACGTACGCGTCGTCGACTTGAACCTTGGCAAAGAATAAGTATATTTTATTAATATTACCGTGAAACCCAAAATAAAAAGAAATGATTAAATAAAATGTGTCTTCATGTGTAAATTTAACTTTAAGAACGGAAAATTCCACTTAAATAAGGAATTAAAAATGTACTTACCAAAAAGAGAAAGTGGAAAGCATAGGTGCGCAGCTGGATAAATAACTAGCATAAAAGAAAAATAAATGAATGTAACTATTTGGAATAAAACTGATTGAATTAGTTGTTTTGATTAGATGGAAATAAAATAAAGCTGTAGTTAGAAAACATGGTTCCAATATTTAAAGCAATATTAAGCGTATTTAAATGTTTAATATGAATGTTCCCTTTTTGGAAGAGACCGTTTCATTTATTCTTGAAATATATTAATTCTCTAAAGTGAAATCTTTAAGGTACTTCACTTAGAATCCAGTGATAAATTGTGTAAGAAATATTACACGGGGATTTTAAAATTTCTAAAATAAAACAAGTGACTAAACTTATACTAAAATTACCTAAAATTAAAAAAAAACTACATATAAATCTAACAACAGTAATACCTTGGAACATAGATAAAATATTAACAGATTAAAACCTATAATAATAATAGATTTATGTCAGAAATTTAATTAAAACTAATCATCATCTACGTAATCAGACATTAACGTTTAATAGATGTAAGTAATTAAATACGTGTAGTTATGAACCCTACTAAAGTACACTGTATATATTTAGGGAAAGTTCTACAAACAATAAACTGACTGAAAAATGCTTTGCTGTTAAAAAAAAAAAAAAAACATTAACAATATTTTATCCTGTCAATATTGTTCTATTATTTAAAATAAATAAATATAAATTTGACGTCACGTAGAAGTGATTTGGTAAAACTACTAATGGAAAAGAATGTTCCAGCGCATTATAAAATTTGTAGCTTTATTTATTTATTGATTGAAAATATTTAACAATAAATTTTAAATAAAAAATATTGCTATTTTTTTTTCTTGAATCTTACTTTGAAAATATCATTCGATTACGTTCCGACTAATATACAAACAGTGTTAACAAGAAATTCTAAAATAAGAAAAAGAATTTTTGAAACGACAAAAAAAAGAACAAAGTAAATTATTTGACAAGTTCAAATGTTTTGTCCTATAAATGAAAAAAATGTATGTTAAAGACAATTTTAATGCATTTACATCTTTATATTTGTCAGGTGTACATGATAAAACATTTTGAAAACGGGAATTTTAACTGATTTCGATAATATCTATAGTAGCTTATAGTGTCACGTCAAACAAGTGAATGAATACTATTTACTACTTAACGATAACATCGAATAAAATGTAATGAAAAATTTACTGTTTCGTTCGATATTATAAAGAAAAAAAAAACAAAAATTATATACTTTTATGTACATATAGGCCTACAAAATCTATATTTTTTATTTAAATTCATACATAGTCTGATGAATTTTGGCATCGGAACAAAACTCTTTTAATCTGAAAGTAGATAACATTTATTTTTATATTGTATTGATTCGGATTAATATCATATATATACTTATATAGAAGTCAGAAAATAAAAAAAAATTTAGAAATTTACATCTGATATCCAACTGTAAGGAATTTCCCCGTTTTGAGATAAAAATTCAGATATTTAAAAAATCAGCATAATTATATTTAATATTGACATTCAAAATCCATATTACCAAGTTAAATTAAATGTTATGAAGAATGAAAGGCGACAAGAAAGTAATTTCGGTTTTCTAGTCCGAAATAAAACTTAATTTATTTTATACAAAGAACAACGAAAATTAATCAATTATACATTTCCAATTTTTTCCGATAACTTTTTTCCATCTTTCTGACACTTCCATGATTCCGCGCCCATAGAACTCCTGGTCCTTATCGGCAAAAAACTCAACCGACTGCGATTTTAGGAAATCAGCATTAGTGAAAGATTTACAATTCGAAGGGTTTTGCATAATTCGAAATTACTGGTAACCTGATGGCGGTAGATCATGACTGTACGGGAAATGAAACATCACTTTCCGACCGAGTCACAATAATTCTCCCTAGTTACCAAAGACATTCACGCTTTGCATCTTCTAGGTGGAAAACAATTCCTTTGAAATGTTCCAATTCTGTGTTTTTTTCACAATTTTTCACCACCAATTAGCCACTCATAAGCGGTGGGTCAATGTGGCGTGAGCCGCATCGTCGGACCGTGTGGTTGTTCCTTGATGTCGTTGCTTTGTTCAATAGGCATCAGTAGTTTATTTGAGGGAAAGATTCCTACCTCGCTGCTGTGGGAAGCCACTCGATAGTTATGGCTGGCCATCAGCCAATTAAAGGTTCAAGTGCTTTAATATCGGTGGACAACCCACCGGGTTGGTCTAGTGGTTAACGCGTCTTCTCAAATCAGCTGATTTGGAAGTCGAGAGTTCCAGCGTTCAAGTCCTAGTAAATCCAGTTAGTTTTACACGGATTTGAATACTAGATCGTGGATACCGATGTTCTTTGGTGGTTGGGTTTCACTTAACCACACATCTCAAGAATGGTCGAACTGAGAATGTACAAGACTACACTTCATTTACACTCATACATATCATCCTCATTCATCCTCTGAAGAATTATCTAAACGGTAATTACCGGAGGCTAAACAGAAAAAAAAAATAAAAAAAAATATTGCTGGGCAGGTACTTGCTGGCATTCAGCGACCTAGGCGTGGCAGCGAATTGCTGTCTTGACGAGATAAATTTAATTTATTGAATGTTATATATATTTTAGTAATTGACGGGAATGCGCCTACCCATTTTCGAATATATACAAGTGAGCGGTGGTACACGAAGCAAGTGGTGTGTGGCACCATGCTTAGTTCGCTCACGCAATTACGTTAGCTCTAGGAGCTAGTTAGGACACTGGTCGCTAAACTGATTCGAGGCTCAGTAGCCGTTAGTGGTACAGACATTCGGTCTTATGCTTTAGGGGGACCGAATCAGGTGGTGGTGGTAGAAATGCTATGCAAATCAATCAATCACCACCAGTGATGATTTGCTGTAAAAAAGGGTTGACTTCATTGCGTTTGGGTTGTTTATTGCAAATATTGATTCGTTGTGTTAAGTAATATATTTCAATTCATGCGGAACCCGTATAGCGCGAACTTCTAAGAATTTGATATGATTCTCAGTTGTTATTTGTGATGTGTATAGGCTCTTTGCAATCTATCGCATAGTTATATGACAATTGGATTCAATTATGGCTTTGATTTGATCTTCATCGACTTCAGTAGATTGACCAGAACGTCGGTTACCTGTGAGTGAAAAATCTTCAGAATGGAATTTTTTTTCTCCAGAAGGCAATCACCACCACAAACTGTATATAAATCTTTGTAAGCCTCAGCAACTTTCTAGACTTTACAAAAATAAAAAAAAATAGAATATTCCTTTTTGCACTCCACGTTGAAATTAGCCATAAAGTAACAGCTGCAGACAAAATTAGCCGCAATTTTCTTCTAAAGTATGTTAAAAGTGACAGATATCAAATTCTAAAGAAAAAATCTTAACATTGACAGAAGTCCTTTAAAACAAACATAAAACTATCTATATGTGAAAACCAAAATTACTTTCTTGCCTAATATATATTGATGAAAAATTCCTATCAACAAATTGACGAAATATAAGTGTGGTTAGAATTAGTTTAATGTAAAACCAATAGATATTAAGATCATAATAATTGTTATTACTTTAATAACAATATGTCAAAAGAAGCAATTTTTTTCCACCCAGCCTATGAACAACTCCATTCCAATCAATTTTCTTTCATTTTTTAGTTTGATATCTTTTACATTAAAAAATACCGTATTTATTAGAGTACCACCCGCCCCCAAATAATCCCCGCACATCGATTTTCCGGATCGAAAATCTAAAAAAAAAAATCGAGTATATACCGGTATTATAAAGTGCAACAAATATGATAAAAAATACGAAAAAACAAAAATGTTCAGAAAGTAAAGCATTTAATTCGTTAATTTAAATTACAATATTAATATTACATTAATAATTAATTACCGTAAGTACTAGTTTAGTTCAGAATCAGTAGGCTAGTAAAACGAAAAAAAAGTATCGTGTTGAAAAGGTTCATTTCAATACGATTTTTAATATGGGATTTTATTTTTAATTAATCACTGTCACTGGCAATGGCTAGAATAGTTACCGGTCTCCACATCGCTCTGACAAAGGTGATCGTCTTCTCTATAATCAAGTTCATTCGATATTCCGCATTTTTTAAAACTTTTCCTCACTAATACCGTGGAAATACTTTCGCAAGCATCTTTTATCCAAACACAAATCCGGTTAAAATCTGGGCGTTTGATTCTTCCTGTAGGCGTGAGAAAGAAATTTTCATCAGCCATCCATTTACTGTGCAGTTGTTTTAATGCAGATTTGAACGGTTTATTAATGTAGACATCTAGCGGGTACAATAGTGGATTATCAGGAATTATTACTTGGTCTGTCATACCCTTTTTTAAATGTCTTTCACCTTATCAGTCTTATGCCCCCGATAACTATCCATTACTAGCACACCGGTATTTATTTTATTAAGTAAATCTCCTAATCGCTTTTGCCATACGCACCTGATCCGATCTAAAATTAAGGTTTCGTCCATCCGACCTGATTCTTGTGCTCTGGGGAAAACTTTCACAGAAACGTTTTAACTTTTGAAACAAGCTTACGGAGGTGGTGCTCTGCGTAGTATGCAATGTTACGAATGGTTTTCATGATTTAAAAGTGGTCGTCAGTCGTTTGAAGATGACCCTCGACGTGGAAGGCCTTCGACTTCAACTGATGACATCCGCGTTCAGAAAATCAACAACCTGGTTCGTGCAAATCGCCGATTAATTATCATAGAACTTGCAGAAGAAGTTAAGATCTCGATTGGATCATACCGTGACATTTGTATTGAAACACTGAACATGTATCGACTTGCAGCAAAGTTTTTCCTTATTTAATGACAGAACAGCAGAAAAAACATCGAGTGGACCTTTGTCGGTAACTTCTTGAAAAGCCGATGATGATGAAACATTCATGTAAAAGATCATAACTGGAAACGAAAGCTGGGTTTAACGTTACGACATTGAGTCAAAAGTACAATCGTAAAAAAATCGCACATTACAAAAATCTCTCCATAAATTTTATGCATTTAATATAGAGTTTTGACAGTTCAAACACATCTTTCATTAACCAAAGTATAATAATGAGTTTTCTTTAATAAAACATTGCAATGTTTACTTAATGAATGAAGCTTTTATATACTAGTATCAAACAAACACAGAGGAATTTCATTTTAAAGCAATTGATCTGCCAGTAAGTACGGTACCGATATAATTTCTCAGTAAAAAGACAATTTCAAAGATATAAATCTTCGAAACGTAGTATCTTCTTTTCGGTTAAAAAAGCTACAAAAATGAACTGCTTTGAAAAACACTATTTGTGGTTGATATTACTTAGATTTCGTAATATTACAAAGCACTAAATAAAAATATTAGAGATAAACGAGTCAGTGTTTAGCAGACTTTCGCGTTTATAATTACATGTTTGTTTTTTGTGAACGTATTTTGAGCGTATTACATTTACAAATTTATCTTAGAGACGTTTAGTATAGATCTCTGTATTTATTCATTTTGTTTGATCGATTATATTATTGTTATAACGGTTTGCAGCTGCCTTAATTCTATTAAGCAGCAAGCTGTGGCCTGCCACCCCTTAAAAATATTTGCCAAGCGACTGTTTAAAATAGGTTGCTGGTTAATTTATAATAAAAAGATACTTTATGAATTTAATTTTTTTGTTTTCATACTCGTACTATCAGATTAAATTAATTTATCTGACACATTTTTTCGTAATACCACAAATAAAAATTATATTTAAAATGCATTTATTTGTTTTTTAACCGTTTTGGAAATAAGTAATGTAGTAATTATAATAACGCCTATCTCCTTAGCGGAGTAGTAGCATCTCTGCCTTTCATCTGAAATATTCTGGGTTTGAATACCGGTTAGGTTTGCAATTTTCTATACTTCACAAAATTGGTTATAAAGTTATAAATGTCTGAATAAATAAATTTATATTTTGTTAAGGTTGGAGAAAATATTTTAATTTTATGCACGAAGCGATTTTTTATTATCGTCAATTACGTATACATATAATATATCAATAAATTAAGTTGTTTTCTTTATTTTCATGGTAGACTAATTAATGTAATATTTGCCAAACTTTATAAAATAAAAAGAAGATATAATATTAAAAAATTAGTAATCTTTTTATTTCTATTGTAACCAGTTTTAATAAAAGGTGGCAGTCAGTAATTTTTTTAAACTGACCTGGTTTTTTCCTAATGTACAATCTCTATTATTTTCTTATTTTATTATAATTCCAATGTTGTTTATCGTTTAAATTTTAAAAGATTTTGCCGATATCATTACTTGTCAGAGTATAGAGTAATGAATGAATGAATGAAATGGTTTAACAAAACCATTGTTTTGTTTCTAATTAAAGTTAAACTTTTCAAATTTGTGTTTAATTTTAATAAAAGTTGTTTACGTAAATATTCACAGAAGTAAATTCTCTATAAAGTTGACTAGAGATTTTAATTTTTTTATTGGTAAATTAACAATGTTATTTTATTCCAAACCTAAAACAGTTCAGACCTATGTTTATATGTATCTTTAGGCAGATTTCATAAGAAAGCTACCTGTTGTAACGGGTACCATGATTCGACTTCCAAAAAATTTCATTACATCTTCGCGTTTCACATCCCCCAGATCCCAAAATTACCGTCAGTTCAAATTTTTATACATACATTTATATTTAAATATATATATATATATATATATTCCACTTTCTTGTGGACCACGATAACTGCCGTAATTTTGTGCCAGTCACTTTCAAATTGATACATGAAATATAACGACCCAAAATCTCGGTCGAGTTTTTTAATTGGAAAAATCGGACTTGGGGGTGTTTGGGGGCTTTTTCGAAAAAAACAGAATATTGCTATAACGTTCTTATTAAGTAAAATATCAATCCGCTTAAAATTCCTACTATTCTTTGGATAAGGGCCTTAAACTTATTTAACTAAAATCTTTTGATATCACCAACCATTGGCTGAGGGGATGGAAAAATGGAGTTTCAAAGACAAAAAGATCATACCTCCCTTAATAGGTACAGTATCGAATCGTTTTAAAGTAGTCGTTTTCCCTCTAAACATTGCCTAAAACTTTAGTCTGAAACAATTTTTGATATGACCAACCCTTACGGCCAGGAATGACCAAACTTTTCCTAGAGTTGTAAAAAGCTTGTCGTATGCTAAACATGTGAAACTTTTTTTCACATGCAACCATTGTCGTACTGAATAAATTGGAAGCTTATCTTAATTTTAAGGCGGAAATATTTTTTATCTCCTACTTAGCACCGGTGAAATCTACCTCCGCCTTCCGGCGTGCCGAAAGGGATTTTTTTTCTTATTTGTTTTTATAGAATTCATCTTCCGAGAGATTGCAGTGCCATTTTGGAATCATTCTGTATTTTTTTTTTATATTAACTGAAAGGCTAGTTTAATCCTCAGAAATTTTACCATCAGTTATTAACTATAGTTTAGGACAACAATCGTGAGGAAATACTAACCAAGAATTTATACGATAGACGGAAGGCTCCTTTTTAAAAGAGGAATAGTGTACCTAATAATTTATTCATTTATCGGTTATAATTGTACATAAAAAACGAATTATAGAATTTCTAAAGTCTCATTAACAAATAGACAATCGCTAACTAGGTCTAAAAATTGTGTATCGTCCAACAAATAAGTAAAGTTAATACTTTGTATTACGAAATTTCAGTTGTAACTGGTGTATAACTAGTATAGTTTTCCCGTACACCTTGGTTCTGTAAGCCATTCAAAGAATTCATCCAACTAGTATTCAATTTTTAAAATAAAAGGAGAAAATTATTTTTTAACTTTTTTTTTCAGAGTAAAATGGAAGTATATCAAGATTTAGCGAGCATTTTTATTATGCATATTTTAAAGCTAGTTAGGAATTTTTTAATTATAAAAACTATTTAAACGTTAAATAACTTCAGCTAGATTAAATTACAACTGAAATAAAATTTTCAATTTAGAGTTAATGAATGAAGTTAAACAAAGAAATGAATGAATGAATAAATGAAAAAAAAACAGCTTGTTTCTAAGTTATCTAAAAAAATTCAGAACGGCTTTTTATAAATAACGACTTTTAATCATTTAGAAGAGTTG